>NW_022157205.1:0-125234 GCF_007821495.1 Lachnellula hyalina
AGGGAGAGGGAGAGGGAGAGGGAGAGGGAGAGGGAGAGAGGGAGAGAGGGATTGGTACATTATTTACATATTTTCGGCTGATCGCATAACCCAGTCCTAGAACCGCCAAAAATTATCCAGATGGCCTCTCAAGTGGACCTAGGAAGGGCAATGGAGCACGGCATATTTCGTATTCCGGCTCTGAAAGTAGGTCTTACCTTTCAAAGTGGTGGTGTTTTGGGTATTAAAAGCATCCTGGAAGACAAGGGGATAGATAGTATGAAATTCAACTCGAAGGAGCTGACAACAATGTATAACTTGATAACAACTCCTCCCGTGCCATGCACGCAATCATGATTCCCTAGCTTGTTATGAGTAAACTACCTAGGTACCGAATTCAATAGAGTATATGTCTATAGTTTATGTAAGAGCTTCGCGAAGTTAGCTACCAGCCATGTCTCTGCTTGAAAAAGGAAGGACCTGCCATTTATGGGAATGAAAATCACAAATGGTGGCAAGGAATATATACATGGAGTACAAGTTCACTCGCTAGAACCAGGTAGATAATTATTCACGTGCATGTAGCAGCGACTTGAATGAGGGGGAGTGAGACGGTGAGAGAGGGTCATGAGCAGGATATTTTTATGGCGAAATCTAAGCTTTATGGGTATACAAGGAAAAAGGATATATATTCACTGGAACTTAATGTTGAATTTTGATTTGAAGGGCTTGAAAATCCGGCACAATGAACCAATGCAACCTATGAGTGGGATGGTAATCAAGGGATGCATGGTTGATACTGGGGTAGTCTATAAGGAGAGGATGTAAGGTAGAGGACTATAAGATTTAAGATCTGAAAGTGTTTATTTGGAAAAATGGAATTGAAGAATGGAAAAGAGATTGACAGCAAAGAGAGAACTTGACAGCAAATCACCCACGACTTATTGCTAGAGAAAGACTAAAGGATGATCTCTGAATGGAGCAGTGAATATAATCCCTACCACTTTCTCTTCTCAAACTGAAATCTCCTAAATTACTCTTGTTAAATGTAAGTGGGAAGTCTCTTGCCTCGATACATCTTTCCCTCGTCCAAGGCATTTTGTAGAAAGGTTCATCGACCCGGGGTGATCGTAATTCTCTGGTACTTTGTCTCGTTCTTATAGTCGCTGGGTTGAATAAAATGCGATGCAAAGATCAGAACTCGAACTTTCAACAACCCCGCTATCACAGGCCTGGGATCCTTCTATGATGTACTAGTCAAACGCGACGAGACAAGATCGATTAGCGGGAACTATCGTGGCTCTGCTCCCTATCCTAGGCTCTAAATGCCCTGTAGTTGCTGTCTAGCTACCCTCTCTAGCGCTCTCAGCGCTATCATGTCTTAAAACGATTTTAGACTCTAACTTTGAGCCAGCGTTATGGAACTTTTCTGTCCTACTATCTCTCATCGAATACGTTTCTTGGGGCCACATACATCGATTACACTTTGTTGAGAATCAAGTGAAACATTTTATGGTTGCCCCGTCTAAGAAGCTTGAGCCGGAGTGGTGCTGAAATAAAGCGGACTGGAAGACAAAATATCTTGAGCAGAAAGCTCTCCTTCGTGCTGGGGATAGAAGGGAAATTCTAGAAGTTAATCATGCATCATCAGAGATCTTAGTTGCATCTTCAAAGAGCAGTGCAAAGGTGTCTGGAGCGAACTGAAAAATTAAAGCCATCGTAAAAGACTGTATAAAAGAAGGTCGCTGCTCAAGCTATAATTGACCAGCAGAAGCTGGCAGATGCTGAGAAGAATCAAGCAAAGATTGATGCGCATCCTATGAAGACTCCGAAGAAGCCAAAGCCAACGATTCTTTTGAGAGTACCTGAAGGTCAAGTGAGTTAGATATAAGTTGCAAAAAGAGTTTTGCTGTTAGTGACCCCTTGCTGTCAAGACTTCAGTTTCGGTTAAAGCATCGTCGCAACTTACCAACAAGCTTTTACTAAACGTACCACTTTTATCTAACTCCTCAACCTTTGCATAATTCTGCTGGTCAATTATAGTTTGAGCAGCCTTCTTTTCTCGACTCTTTTTACCCATCGCTGCGGCGTCAGCACCCCATCCGTCAGGGAAAGGGATCTCTCGAGTTGGGCCTAGTCGGTCTGACAGAACGGGAGAGAGAAATATGTTTGCGATGATATGTGGGCGCAGGAACAATCCGTAAGCATTGTCTGTGTCGGTATCAGTGTTGAACGTACCCACCAGAATTATGCCCATTCGCCGCAAATGGAGAAACCGGACTTGGTGGATGAAACATTACGAGACTCCCCGTAATATGTCGGCGTCAGATGAGTGAATGTCCCAATACAAGGAAGCAGCTGTGACATGAAATGAAGGAAGTAACAACAGAAGCTTCTTGACAGCAACTCAATTTACACGATATAGAATTGGACTAAACAAACATTAGACTCCATATGAGGAAACAAAAGCACCAATGAAGACAACGGGTCGACGCACCAATGTGGCGTTATTGAGAGACAGATAGTTGCCTCTCCATGTATGGTCCCTATAGTGATTCACCATTTCGTTCCCTTAGCAGTCCTAACGTCCGCAATATATAAATTGACCTACGTTGACTCTAAGTCCAAGAATTCTTGAAAGGAGAAAGTGGGTTCCTCTTTCTTCTAGATTATTTCCTTCGTTCTTAGGAGAGCGTATACTTAAGCAGCTTTCGACGAAAGCAGTCTCGGGGTATATACAAGAAAAATACCCAGGGCTGATCTTGTGGTACTAGACTGCGTCGTCTGCCATGTGGATGCAAATAAATGGTAGGTCACCAGGTTCGGGGAAGTGCTCTGTCAAACAGATAACCGTAGCTATGCGGACAAGTTAATCTCCTAGCTTTCTATCTCATGGCCAGGGTAGCGAGAGCTGAAGGTCGAACGACCGTGAAGGGGGTAGAAATGACAGCAAAGTAACGTGAATTGATAGCAAAGCAAAATCCGGGGAAACTAGGTTTTGGAAGCTGCTTGAACCACAGAACTAGATGACAAGTACCTTGGGGTAGGTGAGTGAGCTCGTCATAGAAATCCCTCTACCTTTGACCTGCCCTCCGTGAAGTATGAGCCTCATTTGGTTTTATATCATGCGGCTTCGAAAAGAAGTTGAGATAGCAGGTATTTATACCCACGATATTGTGTTTCGAAACGCTTGTTGTGATTCACTTTATAGAACGCTCAGCATATCTGTCAACTAATGATAGCTGAGCTGGAAAGGGTATAAACAAGGCGCCCCGAATCATTGTGACGACTAAGTCTAAGGAAATTGAGAAAATGGAACCTAGGAGAAGCTGCGTCTAGCCGCGCTAACTGCTTATGAGTATCAAATCAATGCCAACTTAGCTAGTATCTTGCTATCAGATCTCCCCTCGAATAATAGTCTCTGAATTCCAGAGGCGCGGTTTGGGGGGAATGACAGCAAGAAGACATTTAACAGCAAAACATTCTTCTAATTCCTAAATAAAGCCCGCATTACTTCTCTCTACCACATCTTGCATACTAAATGCAATGACCCTTTCATAGCATAATTCCAGCTGAAGCGCAGATGATAACTCTCTCACTTCTATGTGTCGTTGACAGATCCCTTTGAAAGCCGTGGATGAGAAATAATCCAAGCCTTGCTTGTGAAATCATATGTTTCCAAAAGCAAATAGCACATTACATACTCTTCAGAATGCTCTGCAAATTAGGTAGGCACTAGAAGCCGTGGCGAATTTCCAAGCGATGTATGCAAAAACCTGAGAACCGCTAAACCGAACACAAAGACAGTGGGAAATCAATACTGTATCTTGAATCTAAAACATACTAAACGATATTCAGGACTATCGAAACTCAAATTTAAGGTTGCCTAACCGGTATTGTTTTTCCAGGAAGGAGTGTACAAGCTTTCGGGCTGAAGCTGAAGTGGATGCCAAGAAGACGTCAGAAGTCTAAGAAATCAAAGCAGCACAATGCAAGCAATAGATTGCCGCTTGATTTTAGAGGGAAAGAAGAACTTCCTCAAAGCAATAGATAGCCCGACAAACAGCATTCAAAATGGAGGCACATGACTCGCATCCCTATCACATTTCGCATCACATTTCATATGCATCCCAAATCCCATACAGTTCAACCATTCACCCCGCACAAAACGAAGCAGCCCAGCTTGCCACAGCACACTGACGTAAAGCCGTGAAACCTGCCAGCACTTGCTCAGTACCTGTAACCTCTCTCGAGGCCATACTCTTATGACGGAAGTGGTAATAAATCTTGCCACAAGGGAGAGGAACTTTACCCCGCGATACATTGAGCTGAAGTACACTAGCGAGGACGGGTTTCTTCGAGTCCTGATTCTCTCGCCCATCAAATTTTGCAGTATTGTGTGGCGTCACAGTATACATAGTGAAATGCAGTACGAAAGACGTTGAAAGCAGTGCTACCAACACATGTCAGATCGACCAGCGCCCACTGATTAATGATGTAGTAATCCGGAGTCCCCGTTGCTTCCCCATATGAAGAATTGATCCCACTGGTCCTAGAAGTACAGCCTTGGTGGGGTGTGCGACTCCCAGATGAGGAAATATGCAAGCTGTGTGTGATATGTATGTCTATGCAGGCCGTTTATTGGGTTGGGCTGATAGCGTAGAGTACATGATGACTTGTCCCAAGACATACAGGATACAGCATGCGGAAGATGCCCCTTGATTTGCTTGATGTTTGGCGCTGGGACACAGTGTCCGAATCCGCGGAGTGCAGTGTTGTCTGTACAGCTTCAACTTTGATGCAAGTGGGAAAACGAAACAGAGGGTATAAAGTTTTAATGTTTGGTTTTCCTCTTCTTCAAAATGTACCACCAATGTTTCTGCTAAGTCCAAGAGTCTGGCCCGAGCGTTGAAGATTTCCATCAACTGCAGGGCAGGCCTGGACTTACAGCGGCAAGAGATGTGGCCTAGCACACCCTGTTGAGAACGGAGACCGGGGACTTGGGAGGAAAATAGAGGGGCGCGATAACGGGGAGTGGTGACGGGAGGGATTTGTAAATTTTTGATCATTGAATTGATCTTCAGTTCTCATTTGAAGGGAAGAACGAAATGGAAAAGATGCGCTGTAAAAGAAGGGATGAAAAGGAGAGGCTGTTTGATATTCGGATATTCCGGATATAAAATGACCTCCTCGGTAGATGGAACGAAGAACATGCTTTCCCGGTACAACAGGAGTACGTACCATAGTGGTATTCTTCTTGATACTGTGGTTTTGCAGAACTTGATAACATGAAATCGATGTCCGTCTGCGTAGGAGGTTTGTAAATCCCATCAATTATACAGGGATT
Organism: Lachnellula hyalina; assembly: GCF_007821495.1. Classification (NCBI taxonomy): domain Eukaryota; kingdom Fungi; phylum Ascomycota; class Leotiomycetes; order Helotiales; family Lachnaceae; genus Lachnellula; species Lachnellula hyalina. Next base: position 5,327 of record NW_022157205.1, read on the forward strand.
GAAGCGCGGTATATCTCCGTGTCTGTGCGAACCACTGGAAGGGTTGGAGGGAAGAGGGTGGGGTGCAGCCGGGCTGCCTGCGTTATACAGTAGTTTTCCTGTGCGTGATAGCGCTGTGCAGACAGTGCTGTACAGTACTGTCTGTGAGTGCGTGCATCTTGAAGGCAAGGCTGGCTATGGTTGTTATTTAAAGAGTTCAGAAGGCCGGAACCTTGAACCTGGATGTGCCAGCGCTGGTACTGTGCTGTGCCAGCCGGAGCACACAGGTAACGAGGTTACAGGACAGAAGAGGAAGTTGGATAGGGGAATAACTTTTGTGAGATGTTCGTGGCACGGTGGTTGCCGCGAAAAAAGTGATCCGCGCAAAGCAATAGGAGCACGTGGGGCTCAGTACCGTACCACAAATTGTGGTCTGGTTTCAGATGCCACTTTGTCTGGCTTTGTAAAAATGAAGGCATTTGAGGCTTATAAATAGATGTACGAGTAACCGGGCTTTTGCTTTTTCCTGGTCCCCTCTCGCCACTTTTGCTCCGCGCTTACCCCTAACTTTCATGGGGAAAGATACTTTTGAAGTGTGCCATCTCTTGTCTCCCCTATAAGACTAGAAAGTAAGAACCAAGGAAATGAGTGCAGGGCATTGAGTATCAAACTAGAGATATAGGCACTAATCGAAATCAAAATCATTGCTCGGCAAGCGACTCCACCAAAGGCATCTGCGGAGTATCTAATTTGCAAGCCAACACTACCTAGGTACTACTTCGTAAAAGTGCCAGAGAGTCAGTCGCACACCAGACCCGATCAGTCGCAGGAGGAAGCTCCACCAGTGATGGTAATTACGGTATGAGTAGTAGATATGGAGGCGCTGAGGAGAGAGAGAGAGAGAGAGAGAGAGTGAGAGGAGTGAAGTGGTGGAGGAGGGATGAAAGAGAATACTCAAGTGGAAGTGAAATCGGCCTGCAGGTACGAGTACGAGTGTCATATAATGCGAAGTAGATTATATATTTTATAGTTTATATTTTACATCTGATGCTTTATGCTTTTGTTCTTCTAGAAGGAGAAGAGAAGGAATTGTTCCGGAGAAAAGACCTGCTCCTGCTCATCCAGAACATCTCATCTGTTGCACCCCACTACTTCTTAGCCCACTAATAATTTATCTACTCTACTCTACCCGTACGATTCCTTCCTTCAGTCCTTCCTTCCCGGTCCGGTCTCTCGATTGCCATCGTCTCCGGTGGTGCGTTATGGTGGGTGCATCTCCGTTGCCCTGTCCAATCCAAACTGTTAATACCCTCCACCCCCCAAATCTAATCTAACCACCGAGTGCTACCGTACACTACTGACTGATCAAGCAAGCCTCCACTTCCACTTCCACTTCCACTTCCTCACCACCTCCCGGACGTCTCTTGTCCCACTCCTTCTCTCTCTCCTCTTTTGCTCACCTCCCTCCTGGACACCTTACCCGCCTTATATCCTCTCTCCATTGACCCTTCGACGACACCTTCCCACCCCGTTGTCTGTCGTCCGAGTCCTGGGTCGTTCTTTTCTGTGTATATCCAGTGTTTTTCTCTCTGGATTTCGTTTGGTAAGTGAGATAGATTTTGCCGTTTCTCACCCCTCAAAACGCCGCTTTCGCCCGCCGTCAGGACATTTCTCCTCGGCTACCACTTTTTTTCTCCCCCTACGCGCGCAAATCAAATACACACACCACTTTCCTCTCCGCCTGGGCAGATCTATCAGGAGACTCATACTAACCTACATTCATCTCAATAGAATCCTCCTTGCGGCCTTTTCGTCGTAATACGTTCCTTACGATACCTCGAATCAGCACTGCAGGCTCCAGTTTTCGACGCAGCTTGATCTGGAAATATGTCTTATTACGATAATCAGCAATGGCCAGCCGCCGCGCAGCCTACCTGGGAACAGCAGACCCCGCCGGCTCGTTCTGGTACGTTGACTCCGGGTGATTTTTAGGGGCTGAGGTCAATAGGACATGTCAATTGACCAGCGTTACAGGTGCCAGTTCAGCCGTCCCGCGCGAGGATTCTACTACGTTCGGCACACAAATCGAGGGTACGTGACGATCTATACACATTGAAGGGCTGCAGACGATATGTTTGGCATGTGAAAAGTTTTTCTAGAGGGTCGCATGCCGGTCTCTAGGGGGCCATGCGGCTATGCGCCATGCTGGGCTACCACGTGGAAGACGTTGAAGATCACGAAGCTAATAGGTACACGCAGAGGTCGACCGTGCGATTGATAACCTGGTCAAGAGCGGGAAGATGTTTGGTATGTCTGGTCGGCGCGACTCGGTGCCAATGTCTGGCGCGGCCAGATCATTCCCAGAGCAATTTGGTAATGCGATCTATCAGCACCATATGGGTCGAGGCTTATAATATCTATAGATCCTCGCATGGGCGGCACTCCTAGCGGTCCTCCACGACACCACTCGGTCAGTGGCAGCGACTTTGGCGATGCGCGGTCATTCTCGGGTTCCAATGTACAAGGTTTTTATGCCAGCCAGCGACATCAACCATCTCGTGGCGCGAATGAGGCCGAACAAGTAATGCAGGCGAAGAGAAGGATGGCGGCCCAGCGTGAGAGAGAGCTGCGCAACTACCACCAAGAGCAGCAGTACAATCGAAGTAGGCCACCCTCTACTGTATCACAATAACACCCATCATATCAATATCCTGTACCCAGCGGTTCACATATCACTCAATACCCTGTTATATACTATTCTTCTTCTGCCTTCCATTGCCGTGTGTGATTCGAGTTTCCCCAAAATCTCTTCTATTATACCAACGGTCACTGACTAGAATAAGACGTTATAGCTGAAGTCTCTACTCTCGGAGGCAAACCAGACCGTACAATGAGCCCAGGCAGCGGAATGAGTGAAGAAGAACGCCGAGAGCTGATTGCACGTCAAAGAAGCGCACTTTATGGTGATGGTTCATACTCCGAACATGCCGGATTCGATGAGAACGGAACCCCCCGCCCAGGAACTCAGGGTTCAGGATCCCAGTCAGCTGGGATTAGGGGCCACTCACCACTAGCATTCGATCACTACAAGAGCCAAAACCAGATCGAGGCTCAGCAAGGAAATGCTGAGCCTCATTCAGCAACCGGTCAAGCTCCGGGACAGCAACGCTCCCGTGCTAACAGCACCTCGTCGCCATCCTCCAACCCAACAAGCAGCTTCAGTTTGTTCGAGTCTGCAGCCCAACAGTCCAGCCGAACATCAACATCATCACCTGGTGGGTCGCCTCCCCGTCAAGGTGGGAAGGCGCCCACGAGCTCTGGTGTAGCACCAATTGGCACCCGTCCTAGTGCATCCCAAGCACCAAACCCAGCTTTGAACAAACGCTCCACCACCCCCCTCCCCTCCCCCCTTAGCTACGGCTTTGCCGCTGCTAACAATGATGAGGGACAGGGTACCGAGAAGGATGGCCGAGCTACCAGTGCGGCTTCCAACCCGAACAACGCCCAGCAGCAGGATGTGGGTCTTGGATGGGGTGGAAAGAGTGGTGGAGTTTGGGGCAAGAATTCTCTCGGTGTGCAGGCCTCGGTTTGGGGTTAGGAGTACCTATTGTCTATTATAATTGGTCGATTGGGGTGGAATGATACGGTGCGTGTAAAATGAATTGGGAAGATATCACTCGGTGTTTTGCTTGGTATGGAGCGGAGCATCATGGGGACAGACGGCGCAAGGCCTTTCGTCGACTTTTCATCTACCTCGATTCGAATTTCCTTTTTCGGTTTTCTGGGGTTCGTTGTTTGCATTGGCGGAGTGCTGGGATCTGATTGCTGGATATCCTCTCCTCTACTCATATATTTCTCATTGTCGTATCTCAATCAAAAAGCAGACGCGAGGCAAACGGGGTGTTTTTGCTTGCATGGCTGGCTGGTAGGAGTGGCTTTACAATCGTTTCTCTGGGGCATTGCGATGCGATGCGAATGGGTTCTGGTTTTCTGGTTCTGGATGGGCTTTTTCTTTTTCTGCTTTCATTTCTGTGTATTGGTTGACAAACTTGTAATTAAGAATGAAACACACAACTGGGTAATATGGATGGCGCTGGTGATTGATTGACGGATGGATCGGAGGCGAAGGTTGCTGAAAAGATACGGTACTAGGAGAAAGAAAAAATTGTGATAATTTGGTTGGGAAGATGTAGTATTCTGCTTTGTGACATGACATGACGTGACCTGACGGTTGAGTTGTCCGCCTGTGAAAACTCAAAATTTCCCCTCACTTTCCTAATGCCCGTGAATTATCATCAGCCGCAAAGAGCGACGTTGCTGCGAGGGATATCAAAAAAATCGGAGCCCAATCAAAGGATTGAAGATACACGTTAAGTTTAATCAACGCATTAGTGCACCTTGCTTGCTCCCCTAGACATCAGATCTATAGGAAAACTTTATAGAAAGGGGTTGTGAATGAAGGAATTGCCAAAGCTAAGCGAGGAAACGGGGGGAATCATATGTTAGGTACTTATATATCGCTTCTTTGAATAGTGTTAATCACGAACAGGCTGAATTGGTTATTACTCGGTGAATAACCACTCGTTATATACCTAGGTAATCATTCAAACTTCATGAATAACCACTCGTTATACAATCATTCATACTTCATGAATAACCAAAGGACTGAGCATTTCCCAAGGTCTATAAATATTTAGCATCTTGCTCCTGCTGTTTCCCCTTTCGCAAATTAACATAAAAACACCGTCTACCCATCCACACATTCATCAAGTCAAACAAAGCAAAGCATCATAGCATCATAGCATCAATAATGTCAACACCAAATACCCCACCATCCTCTATGGAGACATCTTCTACTAAGCACAACTGTTTCGACAATACGAGCCCTCCACCTCAGGACCCGAATATGTGCATAAAAGGCTGCCCGATCACGCCTCCGAAGTTCCATTGTGGCCAGGGAGTCATGTTGAACGTTTCGGCTTTGGTCGCCGATTATGGAGAGGACTGGGAGGAACAGCTTAGGATATCGGATGGGGTGGTTATTGCAGGCGAAAAGTATCTGGATTTCAAAGAGGAGATGGTGGCGGATGATGCGGAGAAAGCGGCTATGGTGGCAGCCGAGAAGGAGACAGCTACTGAGAAGAGAATGGCGCCTAAGTAGGGCTTGTGATGTTAGATTAGAGGGACATAGACAAATCTGAGTCATTGTTTTTATGAAGACTGTGCAGTCCCAGAAGTACGATTGTGAGACCGACGACTGTTAACTATCAAAATCCTTATGAATGCTCTGCTATATCGATGACCCGAGTTTTCCACATCCAGAATTCCTCCTGTCAAGTTAAGATGCAAAAAAGATGATGTTGACGTTAGCAATGTCGATGTCACTTGTTATTTTAAAAATGACGACTTTCAAATGAGATGACAAAGGGCAATACGTAAGACAAGGCAGGGTGTATGTAGCAAGATTACTTGGTGGATAGTTGTGAGTGAGGTATATGAAGGATTAACAATAACTGGCTTAAGGCATAGGCAAATGCAGAGAGTACACTTGCGTCCTGCTGAAGGACAATTCTAATGAGATGATTCGATATGAGGTGTGCTTGCATTTCAATGTGAGGCAAACATAGAAAGCATCAATGAATTCACACTACTGCAATATAAAGAGAAGGGAAAGAGAAGCTCTAGACTCGAGAAATTCGAAATGCACCGCCTGGAGGATTGATGGACTAGTCATGAGTTTCTGATCTGATACTCTGTGGGGAAGGTACGCATGGGTAGCTACCCCCAGAAGGATGTTCTGTGTTGCAGGAGAACAGCACAACTCGCGATATAGTACTGAAATTGGAGAAATATAATACGGAGGATGCCTGTTTTGTATCGTGCAGAAACTCAAGTGGATACAAGTCCGTACTCCAAAAGCACACGCGTTTGCATTCCTTCGTGTTCCTCTGGACGCTTACATGCTTGCTGGGATGCTGATGCCGTATTTATACAATACGATTTACACATCGTAATCTCCGCTTCCGATATGATTGCTGTCTAAATCGGCTGTAGACTTTTGTACGGAACACATGGAAAATTGGTTGGGTTTCAGTCGTCGTTAATACTCTGCTTGATGTTTTAAAGTTAGCTGCTAGTACTATACTATACAGAAACGAGTACAGTAGCGGATACACTTGTGAAGCTGACAGATCTTGGCGCGGTTTGGCAGTAATGGATGGGTCGGTTGGGTGGCCGCAATGAATTATAGGAAGAGTTAATGCTGTATTCTATTATGTATATAATAGAATAACATGATTGTATAGGTACTGTACATATATACAAAGGAGATAAATAAAAGAACTGTCGATTGCAAGCACGGGAAGTGTCCTGTTCTTAAATACTCGTATTTAGACTTCAAATCCAAGGCTCTTTCTTCACGAGTAGGTAGATATTTTTGGATGTTTCAGCGCGCCACCCACAAGCGGGACGGCAACAAAATGCCTAACAAGAGAAGAGAGGTTGAAATACCCTCCTACGGACCTTGATTGCTTGATTGTATACGCGTTCGCTGCAATCCTTCTTCCTTTTCTTTTCTGCATCACGTCGCATCCTTCTTTCTCTCTACAGCTCAACTCCTCCTCTATCATAGTCTCTTATTCCGATCGGCGACTCTCTCCAACCCCAATCTCGAATCTCACGGCACTATCAGGCTAATACGACCGGCGCCGTGTTCTTCACAGTCTAACACCCTTCTTGCCGAATGCGTGCTGATCGCCCATCTAAAACACGCCCCTACACATTGCCTTTTTCTTGGCACAGATCATCGAATCCGGGTCTCTTCATCCCCTGGTGAACTCTTATTCGTACACCTCATTCACGACAACGTCAGCCACCGTACAACCAACACACACGCCGTGATACTCGACCAGCAAGCAGTAGGAAGGAGAAAGGGGACATTGAGAGACCACCTCTTCCTCTTTTCTTTTTCCGCCCACAGATTCGTTGTTAATTGTTCATCATGCTCACGTTCAAAAGAGCCCTAATATTTGCCGCGTGCATCCTCACAGTCCTATTCCTCGTCACTCGAACAAATAACAATCCAACACAACCCGACATATTACCTCACGCAAGCAGCGACCTACAACAGGGTGGTGCGGAGCAGGAGGATTCGACAACAAAAGCCGACGATGGATCCAGTTCCGCCAAGATGCCTCCAGTCCAGATGAAGCCGCCAGGCAAAGGCCAGCAAATAATACAAGACTCTCGTGCGACCTTGAGAGAAAAGCTTGCGTACCAATTCCCGTATGATCAGGAGTCCAAGTTCCCAGCATACATATGGCAGACGTGGAAGTACACACCAGCGTCAGGGGAATTTGGGGAGAATTTCCGTCCAGCTGAAGCCAGCTGGTCAGAGAAACATCCCGGCTTCGTCCACGAAGTCATCACGGATCAAGTTGCTGTACATCTGCTGCGACACTTGTACGCCTCTGTTCCAGAAGTACTCGAGGCCTATAATTCCCTTCCCATGGCTGTTCTCAAGGCCGACTTTTTCCGCTACCTGATTCTGCTGGCCAGGGGTGGCATATACTCCGACATCGACACCTACGCACTCAAATCAGCTACCGAATGGCTGCCAGAGACTGTTCCGCGGGAACAAGTGGGACTGGTGATTGGCATCGAGGCTGACCCAGATAGGGAGGACTGGAAAGAATGGTATTCACGAAGGATCCAATTCTGCCAATGGACGATTCAGTCAAAAGCCGGACATCCAGTATTGCGCGAGGCCGTGGCACATATCACGGACGAAACACTCAGCAGGAAGAAGGCAGGGACATTGAAGGGTATCTCGGACAACAAGGTCATCGAATTTACAGGTCCGGCCGTGTGGACAGATACCATTTTCAATTTCATGAACGACAAGAAGTACTTTGATATGACTACTAGCAAGGGCAACATTACATGGAGAGATTTCACTGGTATGAAGGCTGCTAAGAAGGTCGGTGATGTGGTCATCTTGCCCATCACCAGCTTCAGCCCGGGTGTCCAACAGATGGGTGCGGAGGATGTCGATCATCCCTTGGCGTTCGTCAAACACGATTTTGAGGGTACGCAAATCCAATTCATGCACTGAAGATTATGACTAACAACTCTGCAGGAACCTGGAAGCCGGAAAGCCTTCGACACATCGGAGAACAACAACAGTAGGGCGTATCTTTATACGTAGTCCGAACGAAGAACGGGGCAACCATTGTATATTTCACAAAACCATGTGTCACAAAATTGCATTTCGAGAAGTTAGTACTTGCGTCAGCGGCATACACGGGAGCGCCCACAGACAGGCCTCCTTCAGCTTGTTTTATATTCCCGTCTAGCTGTTGATACAAAAATTAGATTTGGGACTGAAATTTGCTATTTTCTGGGCGGGCAAAGAGCGACGGAGTTTGTTCTGATTTATAATAAGGAAATTAGCCGGGGGCTTTCTGAAGTCTCGAAACGGCGTTGGGAAGAACGAAAAGATCAATAAAGGCGGCTTGGATGTCAAACCGGAGGGACACGGGCACGAGTTTCAAGAGCTGAATTCTTGTGCATTGGAAAGGAAGGGCTCGGACTTGTAAAAGAGATAATGCTGGATAGATGCGGAGAGAGAACAATTTGCTCCCCTGTCTACGCACCTTGTATATTCAAACGATTGAACTGCTTGCTAGTTCCACAGCCTCGTTTACCTACATTTGAACTTTCGCCTAATGTCTGGAAATATAATACTCGATTGTCATTTCCCCCTAAGTCCTCGGCTCCTATTTACCGCAAGCGCGGAAAGTACCGTGCCCCGCCTTTCACCCCGCATTTTAAAGTGAGTTCGGCGAGGTTTGGCTACACAATTTCGACATCTCAATCCTGTCCTCTTTCTTCTCCAATTCGAAGAAAGAGGATATACACATACGCATTGTGAGATAATGGAATGGAGAGGATTGAGACGTAGGGTCCACGAACACGACAATGGGTTCTTCCGTGAGGATATTTGGAGCCGTAAGGACGGCTAGATCTATTGCAATTAGGAGATATGGCACAATATACCACGGCAAAAGAAGAGAAGTCTTTGGACAGCAACAGCAGCAGAGAACCCTCCTCACACAAAGTTACGCTGAAGGTCCTACTGAGGTACTATTTATTGTCCCTTACCCCACTCCACTCTACATATTCATAGATAGACCTTCTACTAACAGTGTTTAATATCCAGCCACCCCTGCTCACGCAGACGATTCCAGAACACTTTTCCTCCATTGTTTCGGAGTACGGCGATCGAACAGCCGTTATATCGAAAAGTCAAGTAGAAGTAGGGAGGTTGACATATAGACAGCTGGATGAGAAGAGTAATGTGCTGGCGCGGGGATTGCAGGAGAGGGGCGTGAGGAAGGGGGATAGGGTTGCTATTAGTTTAGGGAATTGTTGGGAGTTTGCTGCACTCACTTATTCGATTTTTAAGCTTGGTGCTATATTGGTATATCCCCTCCCTTTCCAACTCCATTCTCAGAGAGAAATGACAACGTGGGATAAAGTAAGTAAAGACACATATTAGCTAAATATCAACCAGGTTCCCCTCAACCCGGCCTTTAACTCCACACAAGTCATCTCCGCACTCTGCCATCTCGATGCCTCACATCTTATCATAGGCGCCGAGACAAATCTGGCCTACAAGCCTCCCAGAGAAAACATCTCGCTTCTCAAAGCCATAGCAGGAGACCTGACATCCTCAACCCTTCAGTCCAGATTAGTCCCCTCCCTGCGCACTATCACCCTGGTAAACAACGCCACTGCTCCATCACATATCGACACCACCCCCTTCACATCCACAATACCATTCACAGCCCTCCTCCACTCATCACCCCAAGCCATCGTCCCTGACGCCTCGCTTCACGCAGACGATACAGTGAACATTCAGTTCACATCCGGCACTACCTCAGCCCCCAAAGCAGCATGCTTATCCCATCGCTCTATCCTTAATAACGGGTATTTCATAGGACTCAGAATGGGTCTTACGCCACAAGATGTGGTGTGTTGTCCGCCTCCGCTATTCCATTGTTTTGGATGTATCTTAGGATATATGGCGACCGTCACACACGGCTCAGCCATCTTATTCCCAAGTCCAGCTTTCAACCCGCGGGTGACTTTAGAAGCCGTCCAAGCCGAGAGAGCCACCGCGCTATACGGCGTAGCAACCATGTTTGTCTCGGAGCTTGAACTCCTCTCCAGCGGCACCGTCCCCCGTAGCGGCTTCGAGCATCTACGCACGGGTATCGCGGCCGGGTCTTCAGTACCTTCACATCTGATGTCGAAGCTGCACAGAGAGTTGAACCTAACGGGCCTGACAATCTGCTACGGCATGACGGAAACAAGCCCCGTATCCTGCATGACGACGCCCTCCGACCCGCTCCCCAAACGCCTCGATTCCGTGGGCCGGCTCCTGCCTCACGTCCACGCAAAAGTAGTATCCGTCACCGACCGCACTCACATCCTGCCTGTCGGCGAGCGCGGCGAACTAGCCATAGCAGGCTACAACGTCATGAAAGGATACTGGAACGACGCATCGCGCACCGCAGAAGTGCGCGTGATCGACCATGATGATCAGGGCAAGGTGTGGATGCATACGGGCGACGAAGCGGTTATGGACGCCGAGGGATATGTGAAAATCACGGGCCGGATCAAGGATCTGATTATTCGCGGCGGTGAGAATATTCATCCGCTGGAAGTCGAGAATGCGCTGTTTGCACACCCGGCTGTGTCTGAGGTCTCTGTTGTGGGACTCCCGGATGAGAAATACGGGGAGGTGGTGGCTGCGTTTGTCGTGCCTCATCAGAATACCGCTCTTGGACCTGATGACTCCGCTTCCGCTTCCACTTCCAATCCCACACCCAGCGAAAAGCAAAAACAAAAGCAAAAACAAGGCGGCGTGAACTCAGGTCTACATGCCCATGGAAGCGAAGCAGACTCAAAGCTCTTGACGACAGAATGGGTTAGAGAATGGGTCAGAGAACAGTTGAGTGGGCATCTAGTGCCAAAATATGTTTTTTGGGTCACGGAGTATCCAAAGACGGCGAGCGGAAAGATTCAGAAGTTTAAGTTGAGGGAGATGGGAATTAGTTGGCTTGAGAAGGGGAGAGGAGAGGGAGAATAAATCTAAATAGATAGAGATTACAGAAAATATAGATGATTGGATAAGATGAATCTATTGAGGTCTGGACTCGGATGACGAAGCGAAGGAAAGGATTTTAAAAATCGATTTTTTGAATACGGAAAAAGAATTGCCACGCATCGAGAGTATAAGTGCGAAGACAATAATATCATTGAGCGAGGATTAAAAGGAGCCCTTGCAACGAGTCCCGAGACTATAAACAGTACTTTGTATTCCTTCCTTTCCCTTCCCTTTCCAACCCCGACTGACCGAACTACCCCCCCTTCCCATAAACCCCAAGCCCTAAACCAAGGATACCCTTTATTCAGCCCCACCTCCCAACCTGCACAATCCCATCCCTAACCTCTCACTCACGAGTGCCTAAACCAAGTTAGCTCCTCATCCATCCATTCAGCTGGTATGAAACGAACAAGCAGAAGATTCAAAAGCAGAGGGGAAGTCATATATATACATGTACATAAAATTTTGAGCTCCACGAGAACGGGAAACGGGCCTGGTATGATTTGGTGTTCAGTCTCCGGCATGAAGGAGGGTGCTTGGACCCTAGATGTTCTGTTTTTCTTTCTTTCCCGAACGAGCCGAACGGGAAGAGAAAAGGATGTCTGTCCTCCAGTTGCAGGGATATTGTATTTTTCAGGCTTGGCTCGGCTGAATTGCCCACGGCAAGAGAATCTGAGGGTGGATGTCTGGTGGACTCGAGACACGTTATGGCAATGATCACAGCTCCAAGATATCTCAAGTGGAAGTGGAGTGGAAAGTGATGTGAGTTGAGCATTTCCTAAAGGTCCGTGGATGCAGATGTGGACAAAAGAGGATAATGGTGCCGGAAGGTGCACTGGGTTGGTACGCTTGGAGATGTGGAACAAAAGCCATAAAATGGAATCGCGCAATAAGTCAGGCCCGGAGAATAAACCTGCTGGGGTATTGGCAGGTAGGCGTTGATACTTACCCAAATAGGCGCCCATTACAAAGAATGAAGCCGATTTTTCGAAGTTTTTTAAATAATGTTGTTCTGAACCTAGCATCTTCTGAAGCTTGGGATAGAAGTTTGGAACCTTGTTTGACCACTGATGGGAGGCTTGTTGAATTCCCCTAGATTGAAAGGTGTCCTTAACTGGGCCTCGAACAAAGCTATCTTGCGATCGCAAGGAGCAAATCCGGGAAAGACAAGTAGTCCACGAAGGAATAATCGGCCTTTTCTAGTTCTATCGGATCCAGGAGAAGAGACGGAATGAATGAAACTCCACTGGAGGCTGTCCAAGGCTAAATAAGATGGTTCGCTAATCTCATGGAATGGTCCTTTCCTGTTGGAATCCGCGGGAATAAAAAATAACTGACCAGTCCTATTAAAGTCAGTAGTAAGACTCCAAAGGTAATGTTCTTCCATGTGGGACATCCATTGGAACTGAGAAACGCGTATTTAGGATGGGAATTATTCCGTTGCAATGTGCCTGTGGTGGCCGATATGTACAAAGTCACCATGCTGCCTGGTCCGTACCCAAGCTAGTCCCTCTAGCCAAGTCTAGATTACTCACAATTTGAGCAAGCTAAACGGACGTAGCGAACTGAGAACATAAAACCATTGGTAGCAAGAAGGATCCAGACAGCAGGTGTGAAGGTGGTATCCTAGAACAAGTAAAAAAAGCAAAACCCCGGACGCCACAACGGCCTGTATATATGCAATTACTGGTGCACTGGACAGTAATAACCGTGAAAAACATAATGCATCCTTCTCTTCCTGGGTCCATTTCATAAGGCATAATACGTGTAACTGGGCGCGCAGGACGATATCATCTAACGGAATTCTTCTCGGTCGTAAGCAAGTCGTCGTTCCAGTGTTCAAAATCTCCTATCTCCGGACGAGATGACAGATCTCTCCTGGGATAAAGATCATTTTGGGCCTTCAACTCCGGCTTGAGTACAGGCCTGGCGGCTCAAAAGATCAGACAAAAAAGGTGTAAAAGCCCGTTTAGATGGGTCTGGGTCCAAGATTTGGGGCAGATATATCCAAGGCAAAATGCTCCAGAGATGCCAGCGAATCCAGTGATAAATGAAACAATGAAAAACGCCAGAAAATGCAATCCCCTTGGGTGAGCTGACAGAAGGCAGATATGTAAAGTCAAGTCCTAATGGAAATCCTAACGGTGGCGATGACGTCTTTCCCGGTCTGAGTCTCTCTCACGTTCACGTGGCCTGCTGGATGGTCCTGATGTGGCTGTGGTATTTTGAGTCATTTGGGCTTGGCTGTAGGGTCCATTGTCTTGGTATGGACGACCATCATAATCCTGGGAATCATAGGTGCCTGTTACCGGAGGGACTAAACTGTTAGAGAATTCTCGATCGCGACATATAGAAAAGAAAGGTGTCGGGTGATTGTACGCACCACGACCATAGTAGGGATCCGATGGATTGGAGGGATACTGAGAAGATGAAACTGAAGTGGCGGGCGGTTGGGGGGAGTAGTAAGGATTGGCTTCTCTTTGGGCATATGCAGGAGTTGCGCCATATTGCTGGCCTGTTCTTGGAATTGTTCCTGGCTGGGACACAGGGACACGTCCACCCAAACGTGGATCAGGCTGCTGCTCCTGGATGGCGCCCATATTGGCTCCGGCAACATAATAATTGTTATCCTGTTGGGAATATGTTGATGGAGCGGCATATCCACTGGAAACCGGCGGGGCATAGCTTCCTGATTGTGGATAATCATATACTCCCTGTTGGGCCACGTTTCCAGAGGAAGCCGCCGGTGCATATCCTGGAGTAGACATTCCTGTGGCAGCTTCAGTGGGTCCATAGTACTGTCGGGACTGATGTGTTGTAGAAGCCCGGTACTCCACTATAGGTGTGTTAGATTTCCGAATCATACCGTCCGATTCTCTCGAAGGTATACCATTTGACGGCTGTCCTCTTGACTGGGTTGATCGCCGCTCGGCTTCCCATCTGTCGGAATCAGCTTTAAGATCCGCGATCATAGCCTATCGCAAGAAGGATCAGTATCATTTTCTTTATCGATTGTCAGAAAGGTATATTACGGTCGTTAAATTCCGGTACGCAGTAATGAAGTAGCCTTGTTGTATTTGCCGAGTGTTCGGGTTCTGCGAAACAGTCAGTATGCCGTCAGGTCTGGTTTCGTTCAGCGAAGACGTGCCTCGTAATTACCAGGCCGTACGAGAGCATCGTTTCCAAGGTACCGACAGATGTCGGCGGTAATGACCTCTCGGTCGATACCATCCTTAGGTACAAAGTACTCATTCGTACGGGCTGAGGCTGCGCGGCTGCGCGCCTGTCTCGTTCTCTATCTCTATCTCTTCCAGACATGGTAGGAAAACCGGTGGAAAAAGGTGTAAGAATGGAGGAAGGAGCTCCAAGGACGAAGAAAGAAGTATGCGAATCACACACCACGTCAGCCTAGGGAGTCTGTGTGGTAGCACGAAATCGGCGATAATAGGATGGGAAGTGAAAAGTCTGAAAAGGGATCCAAATGTGGTTTGTGGCCGGCGCGCGGGGGGAGGGAGCCTTGAGAAGAAATAGTCCAGCCAGAGGCGGTGGTGAGATGCCGTCCGTCCACTTATCCGGGATAAACAAACGGTAAGTCCAAATGGCGGTTTGCACAAGGGTGGCCTTGGGGTTTGAAGATGGGTAGGGAGCGCGAGTTGACTGGTGGTTGCAGCAGCTCGATGTCGCTGGGTGTGAGAGAGCGGGAGTGGGAGAGAGAAGTAAGACTGAGGATTGGAGGGGTTGGGAAGCGGCAAACTCGCTAGGGCTATGTTCTGCGGTGCTGCCGTCTTATTGCGGTCTGGTACGACGCTGCTTTCGTTTTAGGGGGGTGGCAAAGGGGGCAGCGCTGCTTTAGACGTCTCTGCAAGCTTTTGAGCCTCTTGTGTTGATTCTTGATATCGATTAAACACAACCCGGATTCTGCATGTTAAATGCCAAAAGACTTTCGTCGCAAGTCCGGAAATGAGCAGAAATCCTGGACTACTTAAAGGCAAGAAATTGCGGGAAGCCTGAAAAACTGGACTCCCAACAGGATGGCAGGCTAACTCGTCACAAACGAAGATGGGCCAGGTGGGTCTGTATACATCGAGGCCCCAATCTTCGTCCTTGGAACTCTGCTCTGCGGCGACATTTCCGCTACTGCAGAACTAACTACATCGATATTGCCTGTTACGCTGCCAGCAGATAGCGAGGAGCCGGCGAATAGGGTAAAGAACGCCTGCGGGATGGCGAATGAGAATCAACGCCAATCCTGAGAGGCTCTGCTCATTTTGCCTTTAGTAAATTGCATTGTCAACGAATCTTTCCCTTTTCTTCTCTCAAATTATTTAGTCTGCAAGATACTTCGAGAGAGCGAAGCAGCCACCAGATTTGTGGCAAGTTGTGTTGTGGCGTGTGCCTTGGTCGGGTTGGGCCTCCATGCATTTCGGCCCAACTATGCCCATCTGCCTACGTCGCAGCCTTTCATTCGCTGGAAGCCATCACAAGTCTGCTCGCCAACACTTTAACGGAGCCGACCCTGAACCTGACTTATTTCCTTATCCCTTATCCCTTATCCCTTGTTGTGTTAGGACATTCGTGAATAGCTTCATTTGGCTCGTCTTATAATATCTCACACACTGTGAGAGTTTGACGCCTCGACAATGGTAGCTATGTATAAGGAGTGTTAGAAATCCCAGATTTTAACCGGCTTTTGTTAAAAATGATCAGCGTTCCGTGGCATCGGAATTTGCATGATGTGCATCTGTTAAATACGCGTTGCAGAATATCTACAGGATGCAGTCACTTATGTATGCAATTCCGTTCGAACCCGGCTTGTGCATATCTGTATCCCTCTCATGCTGTGTTCCTAGCGGGCAAGGTTGATGCTTTACTTTCCATGGTGTGGTGCAAATAGGACACATCTTGACAGGGCTACTTGCGTTGACACCACAAAGCCTTTAGTATGTGCATATTTATCGCTGTCAAACAGCTCTGCCGCGATGTCGTTGAATATTGTGGCCCATTGTTATAGGGGTAAACAGAGTTGGTGAGGTTTGCCAACTGTGAGACGTTCTCTCCAAACTCGAAGGGGGTGGATTAAAATTGGAATATGCTTCCAGACGGTCTCGATTTCCATGCACTCTTATGCTCCAACCAAGTCATCCAAATGCAAGCTTGCTTTGCCCTTTCTCCGGCTTACTATTGCGTGAACCTCTCTTCTTGCTTGCAGTTCCCGGGGACTTCTTGTTATTGGGAATGACTCCAGATTGTTTGGGTACCACTCGAGTACGTTCCTCATGCTCGAGGTCCTTTGCAAAGTGGAAGTCTTGATGACTCTGTAGAGCTTCCACAGATTCCAAGGCCGCGCTACAACGATCACACATGTAATCTGTTATATGTTGCTGGTGCGTTCCCGGTAAGCCGTTTGATAACGTAGTCTTGCCTGCGGTTGCCTCAGGGCGAGGCAAATTCGACGATGCTGCCTTATCTTCCTCATTTGAGTCTGCATTTTCAGCCGAAGGATTATCAATACCGGATAAGTATTGAGATCCAAATTCGTCATCATGCTCGTCTGTGCTGTCCATTTTGAAGAATCTCTGGATACCTGTGTATGGTTCGATGCGCCTTCGCTTCTCTGGTCTCTCCTTGCCAGTCTCATTTATGGCTGGACCCGTGTCCAATGCTCTCAATTCATCCTTCTTGACTAAAAAAGCCCCAATACCCATATTACCAACAATGCCGTCTTCGAACCCTCCAACGCTACAGAGCATAATGGGGTTAGCATTCAAACAAGCTCTTAGGGCTTGAGGATGTTGTAATGACAGTGAGTGGTGTTTTAGAAGCATCGATAGATAATCTAAAGAGCTTCGAGTGAGCTTACCTGAGACTGATATTTGAACATGGCCAAACTTGGCCTTCTTGCATGATCTGACCCAGAAGCGTCTTAGCAAGCTCAAACAGCCCGGCCTCGTCTATCTTCTTTCCCAAAGGAATTGGCGCTTGCCTTGATTTTGTTTGGCTGCCGTGTCGATTGTGTAGATTCATGGTCTTTGGCCGCCTCTTATTTTCGACAACTCCTTCCTCGACTAGTCGGGAGTAGATGTCCGCCGAGAAGATACGTAGCCATCGAATCGCTTGTTCCTGTGTGGTTATAGTAGGCCGGAATGATTTCGCAGATAACATTGACTTAATCTGGGTTCGAGAGTTTACCTCACTATTAACGTCAATAGTTAGTAATCGTTGTCTGCAGTATATTATCCATCCGTGATAAGTCCATTATTTATCTTGACTTAGCGAAGGGACAGCCGCAAATTTTGCAACGTGAAAGTGCCAAGTTCGGATACAATTGGAATCACATACCTTGTATCAATGCCACGGATTATCTGATAGACCCATGTTCCGGTATCATCCCCAAGTTTCTGCTTTAGTTGTTCAATAGCAATCGGGAGCAGTTCGTTGACCGTATCAGTCTTGAAAGCAGTGGTGATCTGTTCTCCAAGCTTGCCTCCCAATCCCCGTATCTTAGTATATTTAAAATCGGAAAGAAATTTTTGCACGGCTCGATTCCTAACCACAGTCTGTTGGTTTGGCTTTTTGTGTGCTGATCCGAGCTTCGCTATCATCTTATTCTGAGCAATCCCACCAGAGCACGTATACTGAAGCTTTTCTTGGACAGCGGCCCGGACTTTACGGACGATTTCAGAGCCAATCAAAATAGCGACATCGTCCCAATCCGGGTCCTCCTCCTCTATTTCATCAGCATCAAGGTCTATAAGTGCGTCGGCTTGCCAGTCGAGAGCTGTTGTAGGCGGAAGCGGTAGACTCTCTGTAGGATCATCATACGGCGGGGGCCCAGAAAGCTCAGGATAACGCTTCAGCATTGTAGCATGGATCTGGGCAGACAAATCCATGAAAACTTCGTCCACACTTGCTTTTTCGACCCTTTGGAGATTTGCTGGGAGAGCCTCCTTGATACACGCCAAAATCCTCCTAGACTCAAGACGATACGGGTCTAGAGACACCTTGTGTGTAGCAATATTTTTGAAGGCATCGTCGTGGTAGGCCCACTTCTCATCTCCTTCTTTCCAAGTCGCCACATGTTGGCATATCAGGTTCGGGCAGAGCTTCTTTGCTTCAGTAATTGTAATGTGTCTGTTGAGGCCGAACTTTCGGGCTGGGTAGTTGATCGCTATCAAGCCTTGCCTAAAGGTTCCTGTTAGCAATGATGCTAAATCAGAGAAGGTATCTATACTGTACCATTGCTGAACAGCGAGCGGTTGATCTTCAGCAACATTCAACCGCACCATTTCACACTGCGCATAGAATGCATCTAAATCCACATGGGCAATAACTCGAAGAGGGCATGTCGTAGACGATGATGCAAGTTGCGCGAGATGCCTATACGTAAATCGGGACTTCTTGCCACGAATTGGCGAGGATGCTTCAAAAGGCTGGGAGGACGACATAGTTGGTGGAAGAGGGATTCACGGACTGTCCAAAATGTGATCTCTTGTACAGGGGGCGAAAAATAGTGCATTCAATCGCTGAATCAAATATTGCAAGGTGAGGGGCCACGCTCCGGTTGAACCTTTTGCGCTGAGGGGTAGATTCTCGGCGCGGCTCAAAGCCAGGCAGACTAAATGGTCATAAGGAATGGGTAAATCTTTGTCTCGATTCGGCATACATCGTAGGATGAGTGTTGGGATTTCAAGAATAGGCTTGAGGCCGGCTTGTGAGGGGGGTGAGGTTTAGATGTGTTCACGCGCGTGGGGACGGGAGGGAGACGCGAAGTCCTGATGTCACCACGCTAGCGACAAGTACTTCAAGAGCAAAATGATCGGAAATGATAGTAGAATCTTCACATTCTCCCTGCTTCCAGTGAAGCTATATCTTCTTTCTACTTGTCTAAGCTATTTGTCCCGTGTTGTTGATTGAGAACCATCTTCTTGGGCTCAGAAGTCCGCTTTTCGTAGCAGTTATATTCCGATCCTTTCTCTGTTATATTCTAGATTTTCCGGAAATATATTAATTTAATATCAGTTATTGGTTATACAACAACGTTACGCATATTTATTACATTTTCCGTTCTTCCATCTTGCCACTCCCAGTCTTTTGTTAGACAAATGCGTTCCAGCTTCTCCCAGAAGTCCCAAAACGGGGTTTTTTCTTCTTCTTCTTCCCAGTACTCGACCTTCGTTTCTCCTTCGAAAATACAGCGTCGCAGGGATTGATAGTGGAAAGACAAGGACTGATTTGTCTGTAGGTAATATATGCAAGTGTGTTGGTGGGGGAACTGCTCATCTTCGATACCTCGCTGACAAAAGTATAGTAGCGGGATGGCCCGCTGAGGGGCTACTTTAGCTGAAAGATGCCTTGGTGTGAGAAGGAAAAGCAGCATGAGCGGGCCGAAGCAACAATATGTTAGAAAATGCTTCTGGGATGACACCCCAATGGGTAGATTACACCGCTGGTGGGGGACAACTATTACCCAAATGGGCACGAATGTAGTGAGTAGATTGCGGGGCCCTGCAAGATCTAAACCTCAGTATCTCCAAGATGATAGATGATAGGTGGGCTGGTAGCAAGATGTTCATATACTTACCAGAATGGTTCTTGTGGTGGCTTGAAAGGGTTGCACGGCGGGGTTTAGATCAATGCAAGTCGACTCTTCCGGAGAGTGTGCCTCCACCCTCGGTGGCCTGCGGCTCTTAAGATGTAATAGATGAGTCTACTGGTCATCTTTTAGCCACATCTCAGATCTATCAATCCCTCATAATCTGACAATGCCCTTTCGTCGTGAATTATCCTCTTGCTGGCTTGCGAGGAAACGATTTGGATGCAATGCCCGCGCCTACAGTACCCAGAATACCGACGATGGGTCCATCCCTTGCTTCGAATGACGTTCGAGGTCCAGCGTCAAATGCCATTCGTCTTCTTACGAACCCTTTGATCACCTTTCCTGTCGTGCGCTCTTGTTCGATATCTGGGTCTGATGGAAATTGGTGGCCGTGGATCTCGGTAACGCATTGGGAAGAGCTGATGCCAGTCTCATAGTTCTTTGACTCTGATGATACAAAGCTCAGCATCAGAAATCGGACCTCTCCTCGGAGCGACCGGAATTGAAGGCTCATGAAGCATAACAAGGCGGCTGTATTTACCTCATTGCCATTCATTCCAGATTAGGATTGTCATATGATTCCATCAATGCCAGCAAATATTCACCGAAAACCCATCCACGGGCAACTCCCGGCGTACGGTCGGTTGAGGGCCAATACTATCTGATATTTTCATTAAAGTTGCGATCCTCTGCGGTTGTGCTGTCGTGAGCAAGTCGCCCCAAGGTGTACGAATGACTTTGGCATGACCATGACGTTTCCCGGTAAGTTGGCTTGTAACGAAGGTAAGTCTGCTGACTACCTACCTAGTTACTTTCCTCAGCCTTATAGTTAACCTCAACATAGGTATACGAACCCAAAATTATTACTCTCCGACTTCGCTCCAACTCGAGAGGGCGGTGCTGGAGAGACTTGAGATACGTGGCATAGATTATGCAAAGAAACACATACTGAAAATGACGCTATTCGGACAATCGACAGCCCTAACATGCTAAGCCTCGACTCCCGACATATTATCGACACTCGCTCCAATGCAAAGAAGACGCCTGGAAGTTGTATCGGAATTGTCCGGCAAAAGTAATATAACTTCTATTACTTTGTCACATTGTTAGCCAATCCTGGGCGAACTCCTTTTAATGGCGGTTATTCCGAAGTTCTGAACATGATCATGAAGGTGAGGGCAAGGCTAGCTCATCGAAACAACAGGTCAAGGACGTAGTTGAGCCATGATCACGTCGCGAGAGCTTCTTTAATTGCACTGCCCGGCTGCCCAAGATCTTCCTGCCAATTCTACTCTCCGATGCTGTTCGTCATCAACAAAGATCTTCCATGTATTGCTTAGACTTCGGCATTGCGAGTGGCTACTAGGCCCTTGCTATGCTGGCTCTACCCATCATCTAAGAGCTCATCGGTCTGGACTGATGAGCATCTGCGAAAAAGCCTCAATAACCAGCGACATGGTACGGCGCTGCTGGGGTACCTAGGTGGCCCCATCAGGAAGTTGAACAACAAAGAATGTATACTTGCACTGGGTGAGTGCCCTGAGCCAGGCGAGCTTTCACTTGAGCTCCTGTGCCCGGAAGATGCTCTACGTGACTATATAGCTGCGACGGCATAGCAGCTAAAATGGACGAAAGCATCAACAGCTTCGAAGTTTGCGGGATACACAGTACTGCAAGAACTCCAAGACAGGTCAGATCGTTATCCCAGTATTCCAATCAGTTTACCTCGACACTCTCATCATACTCAGCCATTACGCGCGCTTATCAACGCACCAGCTTTGCACCATATTCCATTGCTTCCCCTAGAGAGACGAAACCAGCAGTCTACATTCCTCTGACCGATAGACCGACAAGTCAGCCGCGAGATATTCAAGCACCCGATGTCTTACACTATCACTTGTCCAGTATACGAGGATCAGTGGAGGTGTTGCCAATGTCAACGTGAGGTCAAGTGGACATTTTGGGGCGAGAGTTGTCCAGACTGCGCTCATACAAAATGTGACAGTTGTGAGGATGTGGTTACACATGCCACTCCGCAGCACTCAGCCGGCAATAGGCAATATAGGCCCCAAATGACCAGCTTTTGGGCCTGCTGCGGTTGTACCCGCGAGGTCAATAGAGAATGGTGCGATGATGTATGTCCCGACTGTGGCCATGTCGAGTGTGCCTACTGTACTGCTTTTTAGAGTTGTAGCACAAGATTACATCTCATAGACTTCAAGGGTCTATCGGGAGATATATCGTGGATAGAAGACAGTGCAAGCTTTGGATAGACAGTTTGGCAAGATGTATTAGAATCTCAAGGACCGAGATAGACATGCGTGGGCGGTTGATGGATGTTCTTTTCATTTTTGTCGTTTATATCTTGTCGTTCCATTTTCTTGTTTTATTTTATTTCCTTGAGCATTTGTTCCACTCACTTTGTCCATCAGGTGACTACCGGCTATTGCTAGGCCTTCGAATTACTTTTTGACGGTTGTCGGTTCTCTTCTCTCGGGGTGGGGTCAGAAGATGGGTTTCTATTTTCATGCTTCTTCTGTTGCGTTAGATCTTTATGTTTTTGTTGTCGTTGCTGGGACACCTTCTAGGGAGCTAGGCGTCAGGGGAGTAAGCTTACACGGCCTATTATTGTTTCGTTCCATGTAGTTTGGCTCTTTTGTTGGTGGTGGACAGGTGTTCGTAGATTGCTCCATTTCATTTTTTGTTGGCTGCGTCGTTCCCCCAAGCACAATCTAGAATTATTATTTCGTCTCGAATGGGCTTCAGATGACCGTGACCAAGACAAAGCTTAGCTGAAGGCTGAAATACCTGTTTCTCGACTTCGATCGACCGACATGAGATGCAGAAGTTCTCTTGGTATAGTATCGGGCCATGGAGAAGAAGCATTCCAGCAATTTGAACCATGCCATGGCTTTGAGAACCTTACGCTCGTCTTGTCCACAAATCTTCCCAATATTCATCAATGTAGTCGGGTCTATTGCATCTTTCATCCCCCTCTCGGCAATCCACAAACCCTCCAATATTCCCAAACCTTGTTGCCTTCCAGGCTAACCTCTATAACCTTATGCTTGGCTCCCTTTATTATCTCAACCGCGTTTGATTGCACTGGCACCAGTATTTCCGCTTATCCGCAGGATGCTGATAATCATGATACTGGTAACGAACGGGTCGAGACATGCGAGGCCTTCCGAGAAACCATTTTGTTGCCACCGCAAATGGAGAACGCAAGGGCGTATGGCTTGTGGATCCACAGAGATGCTATAGCTACGATGAGGATCGCTATTGTTTGTATTCGAGCATTCGTGATTTTCGTTCTTTGCTTGTCGGGCCCCTGAGGCTGTCGATCTTGATCTTGATGTTTGCTCAGATCGCTTGAGTGTGGAGGTATCGGTTGCTCATGATTTCTCCTCATACATTACACCCATTCACAGCGACATCGAACACCTGCTTGAAGGCTGCAGGACGGTGAATACACCGGTGGCAGATCATCTTGCGTTGATCTCGAGAAAAAAAAAAAGAAAAAAAAAAAGAAACCTCGCGCTCGGTCCATAGCTGAAGTAAAGTTTGCTTTTCGAGAAACGTGATTGTTCCGACTCTCACGACATCTTCGAAGACACCTGCGGCTTTATAGAATGACTTCGTCGTCTGGGTATACGAGGCCTTATGGTAGAGATGAGGTTGAGGTAAAGTTGTGGCAGGACGAGCCCTTGCTCGTTTGCGCTTATCCCCTGAACGTGCACCAGCGTGACATTTTAGCAAGGGGTTGGCAATGCAGCCCAGTGCGCCTTCTATTGCTATGGCTGCTGTGGTAACGTACATATATCTATATGGCAGACCAGCTTCATGACGTAGGTTGGTAAAAGGGGTATATTTCGATTATGCCTCAACCTCCATGAAGTCATGGAAACCAAAGCGCCAGAAATTTACACCAGCTAATGTGCATATTATATTGATACGATTGTCCCCCAAGACAAGGGTTTGTGTAGAACCTCAAGCCACACTTCTATATTCACAATCCTTGAAACTCCAAGGCCGAGCCCTCGCCTAACATTCACCCAATCATCAAAAGCCTCAACTATTGGGTGTGTCGTTCGCATCACACTGCCAGCTCATTACAGTGACTTCTGTGACACTCGCTGACTTTCGAATGAAGTATAATTGTATGCGGTTATCACCGGCTCCAGTCTTCTCCGCCCAAACGCCATCTATCCAAAACACATTGTAAGTAAATGATTCGTCATGTCATACACGAACGTGAATGAGATCCCTGTGTGCGTTTCCAAACACACGTGAACTAGGAGATAGGGGGCTGAGAGGCATGGCCATTAAGATCCTCCATCTTTATTTGACTAGATCCAAGCGTCGAGGTAGGGGTAATTTTTTCATTTTTTTTCTTGCCTTGGGCCCCCTTCTCGTTCGCTTCTCCGTCAAGTGGGTTGAAAAGCCATTTGCGACTTCGCCGTGAAGGAGCGGTCCCGGCAGCGACAAGAGAGTGCTGCTCTCGAAGACGATCAACCACTGGCCCTAGTGCGAAGTGACTTTCTGGATCTTCATGATAGGAACACGGCGATTGATGGATTGGCAAGAACCAATCAAAAACACCGGTTCCCATGACACTTTTCCAATTTGCAAGTCCAGATTCCAAAGCCCACGGGTTATCGCCAGGTTCTAACGTATTTAAGATCGCGAAGGTTTTGGTAGCGTTCAGATCTCTTGCAGACATCCTCTCCGGCGATGTCTCATTCCCTACAACCCCGCTTGGATAATCGTTTCCCGGTGCTGTTGGCCCCATCACTGAAGGAGTTAGGGCACCTTCTCCGGTCGGACTATTAGATGTCACTGGCTCTTCGGGTCCTGCAGATGACTCCTGGGCTTGGTCCAGTGGATTGTTATACTCATCTAATTCCGCAGAAGATATGACGGGTGGAACTTGGCGTAATTGGGAGGCAGGAGCATGGCCTGGCTCAAGTGGATAAGTAATCACGTCATATGACGGATTCTGTGCTGTATATAGATTTATTGTGGCGAGATCCTCCAGAGGGGGCCGTTTTATGGCGAGTGTGGTTATCTTTGTCTTTGAACCAAGTCTTTCGACGGATGTACGATTTGTAATGAGCAGTTCAACAGAAGTCCCCGTCATGCTTGCTGTAAACACGAAGAAGAACCCAGCACTAATGAAAAAGGAGCCGATCAGCAAAGATTAAGAAGCTCTCCAAATGTGATACTTACAGTCCCAAAATAGCTGCAAAGTGGTGATCCAGGTTCTCATCCTTTGAACACTATAGTCAGTCGCTTGCTTTTTTTCAACTTCTTTTTTGAGTTAGGCGCCCAATCTTACCCTGACTGTAAGCTGTCTGTGGACATAGATTGCCATGACAATAATTAAGTGAAGGCAATACAAAGCAGTCCAAAACGTGAACTGGACAAAGAATTTGAAGTTGTTTTCACCAACCGGACCACCGACCCTGAGGAATGAGAATGATTAGCGCGAAAATGGAACATTGGGGGTATTTCCAACAGGCTTTAATTAACCTACCAAGGGCAGAAATGGTCCATTTTTGCAATACAACGGCCGGAGCTACTATCATGGTGGGCGCGATCTGGCTTCCACTGCAATCTCTGAAATCAGCAAGCTTCTTTCCTGTACTTATTATGCAATAAAATATGTGCATACATTTCCGCAGTTGGAGCACCATATAGGCTTCCCATTTTGTTCACACACGAACACGTCCTTCGAATAGAATAATTCTAGTCCGGGAGAGTCCACGTCGTTCCTATAATTTCCGGGTCTATACGCGCCTGCCCCAATGCCATCTTCCTCCGATTGTGTTTTGCCTTTCATTTCTCTATCGCGAATTGCCGCAGGCCCCAGAGGTACGTATGGAGGATCGAAAATCGTAAAATAGATTACGCGAAAGAATGAGGCGGCCATGGGTATAAACAGAAGGAAGTATATGACGAGTATAGGAATTGCGGCGCTTTTATCGCGATGTTTTACTAAGAGGTAATTTACTGCTGATGTCAATGAAACTTCCCAATTTGGCCTGGAGATTTACAGGACTCACCACATAGAAGAGCGACAAGAACATAAGTGGCATAACCAACGACCCCAGCCAAGACCAAAGGAATGAATCGAGCCGTCCACAAGTTCACGACCTGGTTGCGGTCTGCCATCTTCTGAATTCTGTCCATCTGACGCGTTCCATGAGGTTATTGGCGTATTTGACGCGTGAAAGGATACCGGGAAAACTCAGAATGGGCAGTGGCTCTGGAATTATGTATCATCGCTGTAGAATATGTCTGTAATGATGTATGCTTGCCTAGGTGAAGTTATTAACACCAGCTGCTGCGATATTCCAGATGAGGTTATCGTCCTAAACGGGTCTAGCGTATCCTGGCTAAATCCAGACCTCTCTTTTCTCAGCCTTGTTCTTCACCTTTTAGGTTACACCAACAATCTACTCCGCACATTCTCTTTCCTCCTTTTCCAGCGACAACAGCACTCACAAAATCGCCTCTTCAAGTGGTGTACTAAAAAGACCAATGAAGAAGAAGCTTCGTCAGATTATGGCTACAACTTCAAGAGAGAGTGTGATGGGTTTGAGGCACAGTCACATTGCAAAGCATGCTTTTTAGGAAATCACTTCGGACATTGTGCGACAAGCCATCGTCGACGTACTAGGGTATCGCCTAGGTATATATCATTTCCGAAGGCTTTACTGGTCGAGCGTGCCCCAAAGAATCTCGAAAGGGAGAGGGCATCCGGAAGCGCTCTATTTCAGGACATTGGACCACAGACTATCTTTTTTTTCTCGTCTCGCCCTTCCCATCAGGGCTCCGCCCTTGCAACGCCCGGAATCTTGCAAGTGTAGACTTTGGGTTGCAGAGTCAAACTTTGGAGCCAGCCTTGGTCGATGTGGGTTTTTATGTCAGGCCTCCAGCCCTTCACAAGAATCCTCTTGAAGTTTCATTATTAGATGGGACAATGTGGACGGCAAGATTTGTGTTGTGGTGTTGTGCATCATACGGAAAGATGGAAACCCGGTACACCATTTTGGTATCAGTGGATCTCGAAGGTATCAAGCCTACCAGCCTGTCTTTGATAGTTGCTAAGGTAGGTCTCGGTGTGAAGGGGCAAAAGCTGCCTTGCTGAGACTTGTAAGTGTAATGTTGTGAATCATAAGATTATTCAGACCAAAATGAGGCTCAAAAACCGCAAACAGAGGTGGACCTTGAGCACGCGAGTTGGCTTAATGAGGCTCAATCAACCACCAGATGACTTCTATTCCTTCAATAGGCCGATTATAATGGCAGAAGTAAGGTACTGACGCCCAATATGCTTTTCATGCCATGACAGGGTGAAAACCGCGTTCAGAAACCCAAGAACTAGCTGACAAGACTCCAATCCATGACATTTCGGTAGGCTGTCGAGGCCGATGGGAGACGCTGATTGGGAGACGAGTTATTTTACCATGCCAGGTGCGGCGGAATCAGCAGCCACTTTGTTGATCATCCCAGACAATTGCTGGGAAAGCGACGCACTCTTACGATAGGGGAGTTGCAGCTAGTAGTTTGCCCTTTGATCCTATAAGTCGCCCTTCCCATGCATTTCTTCCCCTTTGAAGGGCATTCTCCTTCCGCTGTGTCTAGGGCTCTGGCTCCCCTGTCCTACTATCAAGAGTACGCTCTGGACAACCTCGGGGGAGTATAAAGTTCCCCCTTTCGTCGCTAAGTACAACATGTCTTCAATCAGAGGATCCGAGATCTTTGAATTCTATCTGCCGACTGAAAGCACATCTTCTTGCCTGATCTACCTTTACCCACGACCCTGAATCATACCGCTCTATGCCAGAGACCAGAGTTTGGTTCTGCGGCTTGTGTCGAGAAGGCCCCCAATCTTTACTACTCAATGAGTATTGCGCATCCTGCGGGCGTCTCCGCGATACAAACGCGACAATCGAACCTTCCGAGTCATGTCCTCCAAAGCCGAATCCTATTCCGCCAAAGAAATCTCGATCCGATAGAAGAACTCGAGGAAGGTAATCTCTTAGAGACCACCAAGCACAGCATCACTTCTCAAGTCTCAATCTTCCGTGGATCCTATCAACAACATGAACCGACGTCGAAAAGAAAAAGACACGTTTGGTATTGCTGCCAAGATGGCTCTGGTAAGTCAGCATCTTGGAGGAATCTCCAGAGTAATGCCCCCGGATTCCCAGGACAATCTCCCAACTCCTACATGTACCATTTTTTTTTACAATACTGAGTTCGATGTCTTCATATGCAGGCCCCTACGAGATTCACTACGTGCTGGATTGCATAGAGTGTAGCCACAAAATATGCGAAAGCTGTAGGCAAGAGCTTACAAAATACTCGAGGCAGAACTGATTGGGTTAGATGCTGCGAGGTTAGTAGACCGTACTTTTATTCATGGATATAATTGCTAATGAAGTGCCGGCAGTATACACCTCGGAGTATACACCTCAGCTTTGGACCGGCATTGCTTACAATTTGAATAACGAGTATGACTCTGTATCTCATGCATCGGCTTCCACGGATAGAACCGGTTGTCATTTCGTAGACAATCTTTTCTTCGATACCAAGTCACCGCTCCACTCTTACAAGAGGCCTCCTACATATCAAGCATCTGCAGGGTCTTCCAGGGCCATATTCTATGCTATTTTGGCTTCCTCTGAACACATTTTCGCCTCACTTGCAAATTCATCTCCATGGGTATCCCATAGAACTAGTGTATTGTATTCGTCATATCATTCTTTTACCGAAACTACTGCGCCTTGTATCGTTTAATTTTCAGCCTCATGTTGGTGCCTAGCCCGTCATCATTGTACAATTTGAGCCGCAAAAAAACCGAATCCTTTTGCAGTCTGCCCTTTTTGAGAAGGATTCAGGTTTATGCTACTCTGTGTTGATCCCCCTTCTTACTTCTGTGTAAGGTTACATGATAACATAGTCGATTTACCTGTGAGCTTTCTTTGTGAGGAATCTGAAAGTGGATCCTCTAGAGCCTTGCTTTGTTCGTCACTCACCGGGCAGTGGCACTAGTTTCCTCGGTCTATTCGGGCGGATACTAACCTACCCTCATTTTATGTTACGCCGGTCCGAAGAAGCTGGAGACTGTCGCTAATGCCGAAGGCAGCCTGAGATTGATACTCATCGCCCTCGTTCCTTCACCACTACGAGCCTTAAGATCCTCACCGGACTCGTGGAAATGACTATCCAGGTCACTTTCACGACGCTTCTCTGGGATTCCCGCCCCTATCCTTCCTCCGTCACCGTTTAACCCTCACATCTCCGCTCTTTTTGACTCCGCCATTTGACTCTTTCTCTTGATACCAGGTATTCCAGCCATTCCTTTCATTACAATGAAGAGCATAGACACCTCAGCCACCGAGGTAAATCGAAGTTTCTTGGATGATAGGAGGAGATGAGAAGCAGCATCGCCCCCTCAATATCAATACGTGACTCTAACCAGGCGTCCTGCCGAAATCATGAACTTCAAGGCTTCCACAGCTTTTCAGTCGGGCTTTATTTGGAATGCCTCATTGTCTCGGTGAGTGATGCCAAAGCTGGCTGAGTTCAGGGTCATTTCATCAAACGGTGATATAAAAAGAAGTCTTTCGCTCTTGAAAAGTCACAACTCAACATCAATCTACTCTGCCCTGAGATCATACCTAGAATACCAATCTGCACATCAAACTCGTTCTCAACATTATCTCAGTACGTCGTCATGCCCGAAGATAGACACGGGTCTTCGAGCCATGGATCCTCTCGCCATGGATCATCTCGCCACAGCCATGGGGGAAAGAAAGGAAAGGAACAGCAGATGCAAAATAAGGAACACTGGGAGTGGTTCTGGAGTTGCTGTGCCTGTTTGGGACATGCTGGGCTACCAGTGGGCACAGCGCTCTCCTGCCCAGAATATAATTGTGGGCATTATCGCTGCGACAACTGTCCAATGGAGGCTCATAAAGTTCGCGATGAGGCTTAACGTGTATGCAAAAGGCTCACTGTACTCTTGATAACATGCTGATCAGTTATTTAGATTGCTGGGTTACTTTTCTCATGTTTCTACCATTGGAACCCATTGTATTTGGTATCATCATCATATCTGGAGTTTGTTGTATCAAGCAAAGGAGAAGTTGTATTGGTGGTTGCTTTAGGATATTTCAGGCGTGTGGGTTTAGCATGAGTTCTGTATTTTTATGTTCAGCATAGCATGTTCAAGATAGCATTTCACCAGAACTTCACACGGAGGATACCCAGTTCACTGTTGTTGCAATTTCACTGTCAAGATCGAACAGATTAGCGGGCATTTGGTTTCGGAGCTGTACTTTCGCTGTTAGTCTTTGCTATTTATAGAGTGTTTTTCGACATATTTGACACACACAGTATGCCCAAATGCCAACCTCGAGATCAGTCTTTCTGCCTCATGAAACCATGACGTTGCTCTTGACCCAAAGATCTCGAATGATCATCCGATGAACATCTTGCCAGGTTCATCCATGAATACCCAACGGTCCTGCTGGCTCCAGCGTCCCCAAGAGGGCTCGCGAATCTAACTTCAAAATGCGAGGCACCCGAGAACGCCATGCACTGCCGAGACATAACCAGTGCCAAATAACGAAGCTCTATAACAATTGGTTCCAAGCTTATAAGAAATTGTGGAGTTTAAGCCGCATGCTACTCGGTCTGCTCGCCTCGACGGGGCAGCGAGGCACATGCAGTCCGTCCCATTTCAGTTAAAATTTCCTCGCCGTTTGCCTACCCGCAGCATTGTAACACAGATTTGATACAGAGACATATAAAAATGAGCACAGCCATCATTTTTCCGCAGTAAGGTTCTTTTCCTGCAAGCAATGGACGGAGAAACTTGGTGACCGGCTTGCACTTGCTCGATACCGTCGGGAGGTGGTGGGGGGCGTTGCCTCAGTCGTATCTCCTCCAACACGGAGCCTCCTTTCCCCCTGGTGACCGGAGGAAGCACGTTCAGCTGAACTACGCTACCATCACCGAGATTATACAAAGAAGCAAGTAAAATGAGGGTCTTAGCTTAGAGATACCTCTCTAGCGCCTTTGCCTCACGGAACCCTTGTAAGGCGTCTAAACAGGCAGCAACAAAATCATCGTTGGGCACAAATGCTGACAAGCGGTGTATGTACGGAGTATTGCGATTGAGTTAGTCGGCCGGTATGGAAGGGAACATTCATTCATTCCTTTGCGATTTCGATGGACGTTGACGTTACGGCCACAGGGGTTGCAGGAAGGCTGGAAAGTGGGGCAAGCGAGACCACGCCACCTCCTTCACGGTGGTGGCCCCGACCATGCGTTTGTGTTTGAGCCGCAGTCCTAAAGAGACGTTGCCTGTGTACTGTAACGTTGATTTGCCTACTTGCTTGGGGGATAGCGGGGGATCATTTTGCGCCAGATCCCTAAAGATAAGGTTGAAATAAGCCCGTATCCTCACGACGTTGGAGACTTCCGGCAGTTGAAGCGCCGGCGCGATGGATGGCCTTGAGCCTCGATTCTGCCGGAATCCTTCTTTTTCGTCTTTGGACTCAACTGGTTGGAATACGAGACCGTCTCGTGGTTGGAGGGATGCTGGCACAGGTGCGGTGCAACCCCGCCTGCCTTGGATGAATCAGATGCTAATTGGAAATCGTTTATTTTTTGGTAACTATCGTATCTCGTGATGAGCTCCCACGAGGCTCTGTCTTTTGGCGTTGTACTACAAAATACTCATACCCTTATTATGGCCTCTGCAATATTTCTGTGAGCTATTTTTACCTTAGTTGTGCGTGTCTTTCTACGCATACACCATTTTCTTGATAATGTGCACAATATTCTAAAGTTTGGAATAATCTTGAGTATACTAAGAATTTATAGGGCCTCATTAGCTATGGCAGATTTGAACCAGAGGCGTATCTCAATCAAAGATAGTAAAGCCAGTAATCATGTGGTGCGCTATTGCGGAACTACTCGATGGTTATCTTCCATTGAGAACCATTACAACGATTCTGAATGGGACAAGAAATGCTTGAAAGATGCTTCCCTAGCTTCAAATCACTGTTGCACACGAAAGGCCATATAGATGTGGCTAGTGGATACATGAATTTGAAGGTACCATCTTGTAGGAGGACACTTTGAGGTCGCTCGATTCCTTTCCGATAATGTATGCAAATGAAAACCTCATACACCAAACGAATGAAGGTAAACTTTGACAGCGTAGGAAACTTGACAACAAATGCAATTACGACGATTTTGAACATAATGGTAAGGGGTTATTCCTGAAAGCAGCAGCTAAAAGCAGGATATGCTAATACAGAAGGGGGGGGGGGGGGTTCTTCCAAGCAGGCAGCTAAAAGATCTAGAAAGTAGTTTTCTAGAGATCTGTGGATTAGCTGGCGGAAGATCAAGCAAGACAATTCAAGGAGTGCTTATATGACCAAAGTCAAGCAGACGGCGTGTTACTTGCGCTTTCTTGAAGTTGAGGAGCCCCAAATAGGGCAGGCCAGACGTTATGGATAAAAAGTCTATGCGAGTAACAGGCAAACAATACGAGACTGTGCAGAACGAGGCGCTCACTGGAGCACCTGATGTTTGTGACACATTCAAGAGCACTAGACGAGAGGTATCCCAATAACAGTTACATTGTTATGATGGGACGATGCCATCTATCAAGAACTCCAGCCCAGTTGTGTGATGTGCAGATCGACAAATAGCCTCTCATCCATAGCAATTCTCACCCCCAGGTCCCCCCGCCCCTAAAAGGTATTTCATTGTATAACCCGTAGGTTAAAAACATGCCGATGATTATCCCCGAAACGCCAATGCACGTGAATGCAGATTTCTATTAAGCATACCAACCCTTCTTTCCCACGGAATTATAGCTCTCTTCCTCTCGGTGTCGGATCATGGGCTCTTTGATGTCGAAGAGCTCGATTGCTTCTTTCCATTGTGCCATATCCAGGGCCAGGACAGCTTGATGCTTGGATTGACCTTCGTCACGGGGAGCATTTGCTAGTCGCGCTGCTGGGAGGGCTGGATGGTCATGATTAGCCTGATAATTGAATAGAGATGGAATACATACATAAATATGGCATCCCATCGTCCCCCACGACGATTTCAGCCTTTCCATCCCTTACAAGAAAGCTGACGTAAAACAAGTTTTCGATGGTTTGTC
Organism: Lachnellula hyalina; assembly: GCF_007821495.1. Lineage (NCBI taxonomy): Eukaryota > Fungi > Ascomycota > Leotiomycetes > Helotiales > Lachnaceae > Lachnellula > Lachnellula hyalina. Next base: position 38,276 of record NW_022157205.1, read on the forward strand.
CGAAAGAATAGGGATTGATAACGAATTTCAAGAATGCAACCTCTCCATCTGCTGAAATGCCATGTTTATCCAGAACCGCGTTTATCTCTTTTTGTGACATGTTTTCGTTATGTTCTGATTCTGCCTTAGTCATCGCATCTGCTTGCACTCTCTTTGCCCTGGCCAGAATTTGTGTACAAAGAGTCGTCAGATTTGCGTTCTCGGATTTCTCAATGTCGTTCTTCTGTAAAACCTCCGGCCGCGTTTCTTGGATAGAATGTATTTTCAGAGCTGCTTTTCTGACCACAACGCGCTTTGCTCGCTTCTCTACCGAAAGAGGGCCAAGAAGGAATCCAGGAACAGCCGGTCGAGAGATGTGTGGCAAACATGCGACGCGTCCGAAATAGGCCCAATCGAACATATCACCGTCCTCGTCTTCTTCATCATCATATCGACCGCGACGACGTTGGGTACTGCTAGGAGCTCGTTGACCACCACCTTCTCCTTCCCCAGCTGGTGCAGCTCTCATATAAGCCCTGCACTTTGACAAAAAGTCCTCCAGATCCACGCCTTGTGAAGTATCCCCCGTTGTGAGGGCGATAGTCTTTTTGTAGGAAAGATCGGCCGTTTGAACCAGGAGGCGGGCATCGATAGTAGCATCTGATGTCTGTTTTACTTGATTCGTCCATTGGTCTGCGCTGGTGAGTATGTCCTGAAGACCTGTATTGCCGGGTGCCAGGAACTCCGATCGTTGTTCATTGACCCTCTTGGTTAAGTCCCGAAGCTCTCTTCGGACTTGCCTGCGTTCCTCAATATCCTGATCCGGGTCGTAGTCGCCTTCTACATTATTTTCATCCACCTCTACTGTTTGTCTTCTTCGGCTACGTTCTACTGGTGTATCGGTATCCGCCGTGCGCTTTCTTTTGACGCGCTCATTCGCAGGCGATGGACCTGATGGGGGCCCCATAGGCATTCGACCCTTCCCTTTGTCTAGCGGAGCGCGCGATGATCGGTTTTCCTTATCGGACGATACTGATGCGACGGGTGATGGAGACATCGAAGTAGGGGCTACATTGCTCACTCGATGGCGGCTTGGTTCGGGAGATGCTGCATAGATATCATCTGCGAAAGGAGCTGGCGACTGTGATATCTTCGTAGACCGCGGCATGTCGTGAATGGAAGCGCGGTCGCGCGGTCGCGCTGGCAATAGTTGTTTGTAGATGCGCGACAGGTTGCGACAGCGTGTCTCAGGCGGGATACAGACAGTCACAGAAGTTGCAACAACTCAGAAAAATGGTGCAGAAGAGGTATAAAGCGCGGAAAGACCGGTGTTGTTCTTATAACATTGGGAATATGGTTCATGCGGTCGTATCTGATATCTAAGTCTGGAGTGAAAAGTGAACGGAATCGGCTCGGTCGGGTCGCGGTCGCGTTTTACTAACGAGGCGTTGGCGTTCACTTTAGCTTCGTGCACGGGCCACCAAGTGGGAAGGCTATGGTGGAGGAAGAGGAGTGCTCGTCTTTGTACTCGGAGCTGTCTTGGCCTTCCGGCTCTGAATATGTTTGGGTCATGAAACCATGGGCAGCAATGGAACCTTTCTCTTTTGCAAGCTCCGAGGCTGTCGATATTCCCGTCAATATTAGGATGTTAGTTATGCCCTCTACTTGGCTCAATATACCCTGTTTATAATATTAACATCTTGATAGTATCAGCCTTGAAGGAGAGCAGACCGAGATTCCCTTTTCAACGCTTATTCAAAGGCCGGACTTGAGACATGTTGGGTCGAACCTGAGGTACTGCAGAAGCCTACCAGAATGTATCAAGTTATGCCTACTGAATAGAATTTCTCTAGCCCGCATTCCGACCTATATGTTACTGTTCAACTATGGGCGGACTCCAAGCCCCTCACGGTACCGGTCCAGACAGCCTACAAACCTTTTAAGAATGAGCGGAAGTAGGGATACTTCTTTTGGACAGAAGAACTTTGCTAACCTACCTAGGTGGAACGAATGGCTTACACTGCCTATTCATTACTCGAATCTACCTCTAAGCTCACAGCTCGCAATAACAATATGGGATCTGTCACCTACCGGCGGAGAAGGAGCACAAGGACACGCGATTCCGTTTGGTGGAAGTACACTTCCCCTGTTTGACCAAGAGAACCAGCTGCAAAAGGGCCGGCAAAAATGCTTCCTCCATCGTCGCAAAGCAGCCGACGGTCTTGACTCGACCTCAACGCCATCCACTCTTCCCACACACCGTAAGGGAGCTAAGGGCAAAGATACTAGTCATAAGGCGGACAAAGAAAGCGAAGAATTGGACCGACTGGAGAAGCTGTTCAAAAAACATGAAATGGGTGAAATTCCACGAGTAGAATGGTTAGACCAGTTAGTGTTTCGGGGCGTCGAGAAAAGAGGTCTACAAGCTTCTAGCACATCCTTGAAGAATCTTCAGCGCAGACGATCTCGACAGCGGGGTACAGTCATGAGACTAGATGGGACAGGGGAGAAACAGTCGAATGGCGAAGAAAAAGAAAACGAAGGGGAGAGTGATCTCATTGAAGACGAACGATTCACGCTCTTTGTGGAATTGCCTCGATTTGACTTTCCCGTTGTATTTGCCGACCACGAATATCCTCCGCCTCCAGTCTCGTCTCTACAACATCTGTCTTCGTCTCAGTCGAACATCATACTAAAACCACCCCCTGAGGTCCAATATGGCCCGGGAATCAATGGATTGAGCGACGACGATAACAATGGTTTTGGGGGGCGTCTAGTCCGAGTTTATGACCCCGAGGTTGGCGCGAGGGATAACCCTGTGGAAAGCAAGCATCGACGACTGGTCCGAAGTCATCGCACAGGTGTATTGGACAGAGATCTGAAACCGAACGCGAAAGTCCGAGACGAGCTGAATGGAATCATGGCTTACTCGCCAACACATATATTATCTCCCGAGGAAAAAGACCTCGTATGGAAATTCCGCCATCACTTGACGCGAGACAAGAGAGCTCTGACCAAATTTGTCAAATCTGTAAATTGGCAAGATCAAAGCGAGTCCAAGCAGGCCGTTCAAATCCTGGCGAAATGGACAGAAGTCGACGTTGATGATGCCCTTGAACTTCTTGGTCCGAATTTCGATAACGCAGCAGTCCGAGCATATGCAGTCGACCGTCTGCGGAAATCCGATGATGACGAACTTCTGCTCTACCTTCTACAACTGGTACAAGCTCTTAAGTTTGAGCATATTTCTCCAGATTCCGATGCCACGCATGATTCATCTCTTGCTCGATTCCTCATTCAGAGAGCGACCAATAACTTCATGCTTGGAAACTACTTTCACTGGTACCTCATGGTCGAATGCGATGACCAAAGCGAGGATCAAGGCGCCGAGTACAGAAAACTCTTCGCCAAGGTGGAATATGACTTCATGACAGAACTTGTGAAGCTCCCTGGTGGTGAGGAAACGCGAAATACGCTGCTCCGCCAAGCCGAGCTCATAGTTGTGCTCTCTAAAATCTCTGGAGATATCAAGGTATCTCGCGATTCAATAACTCGTAAAGTGGAGAAGGTGAAGCATTTCTTGGCAGATCCGAAGAACGAGATTATTGCCATAGATCCTCCTCTACCATTGCCTCTCGATCCATCAGTCATGGTCACAGGTGTTGATCCAGCTGAGACTCTGGTCTTCAAATCATCCCTCTTCCCAATTATGATGACCTTCAAAACAATAACCAAGCAGAAGTATCAAATCATGTTCAAGACAGGGGATGATTTACGGCAAGATCAGCTTGTCATACAAATTGTTACGCTGATGGATCAACTACTCCAAAAGGAGAATCTTGATTTGAAGTTGTCACCCTACAAAATTCTAGCAACTGGCGCCACTGCTGGAGCATCCCAATTTGTACCTTCGATGAGTTTACAAAGCATTGTCAACAAGTACAAAGGTAACACAGTTCTTGCCTACCTGAAATACAACAATCCAGACGACAAAGCTCCTCTAGGAGTTCGCAAAGAAGCCCTAGATACTTTCATCAAATCTTGCGCTGGCTACTGCGTAATAACCTACCTCCTCGGCGTCGGCGACCGCCATCTAGACAACCTGCTACTCGCACCCGACGGGCACTTCTTCCATGCGGACTTTGGCTTTATCCTTGGCCGCGACCCGAAACCCTTCGCGCCCGCCATGAAACTGTGCAAAGAAATGGTCGACGGCATGGGCGGCTCCACTTCTCCTCAATACCGCCAATTCAAGCAATACTGCTTCACAACCTACACAACACTCCGCAAATCCTCAAACCTGATCCTCAATTTGTTTAGTCTGATGGTCGATGCTAATATCCCTGATATTAAGCTCGAGCCTGATAAAGTTGTGCTGAAGGTTAAGGAACGCTTCCATCTCGAGCTGAGCGAAGAGGATGCGATTCGGCATTTTGATGCATTGATTGAGGATAGTTCGAATGCTATATTTCCGGTTGTTATTGATCGGCTACATGGGTTTGTGCAGCATTGGAGGGCTTGAGGGGTTGTGTTTTGCGTTGGGGTACAGGCGATATGGCATGGATATAAGGGTTACTTAGGTTGGTCAATGAGATTTACGTTCTCATTATAGGGTGTCTTGGTAGCTAGTGCAGTTTGACATCAAGTGTCAACATCTGAGAGATGATTTCGAGTTCTATTCCTGCTACACTTTTCATTTTCTGACACTGGAAGATCTTCCTTGTTCTATGAGTGCGCTAGTAGAAACACAAGTGTGACCCTTGTCTAGCTGAAAAGTTGGTTAATGTGCTGCGCGAGGTAGTATTCTCATTGTCTCTGCATTTTGTGTAAGTAGAACGCTGTGGCCGTCCAATCAAGACTCTTTGGTATATTTACGACTGTTTTTCTCAGGGACCGAAGGCATTTGGCACATGTTCGATTTTCCGTCAAATGAATGCCTCTGCTTTCTATCTGTCTATTCTCCAATCCATTTCACATTGCTAAGTCGAAACTCGATTCAAAAACTCAAGGCATTTCCTGCTATTCAAAGCCTCTTTATCTCGAATCCCCTGAATTTCTAACGGTCAAAGGATTTCTGTTTGTCCCCATAAGTCAGCATGTATTTCAAAACCATAACATCTTACATGTTTATTTTGCTCCCTGGCCTCTCTTGCGGAGTCAAATACATGGGAGCAAGCCTTTTCAAAATATTCGCAGGAAACTCTGGCTCACCTCCCATTATGATTTATTGATAGTCTGATAATTTGGCAGATCAGAGATCAGATCTGACGGCAAACTTCACTAATTACCAGCACAATTTTAATTGCGTTCTCATATTTTTCGCCACAGCTACACGACACTCGACGGGAGGTTGACTACACCAACGTTTTTTGCACAACATCGTTGTTGCGGAGAGGCATATTCAGTCTTTATGGAAGGGTCTGGAAGAACCCGATCCCTTTATGTTGAGGCTACAATCCACAATTTCACAAGACGCAGCACGTAGCAGCGAATCGACCTGGCCAGTTCTCGAATCGGAAAGCATTGCAAAAAATATGTTCATTTTTGATTACCGAATCAAACCTTCGTCTCAAAAGCCTTATTCTCCTCAGTAACGCCATCTTCCTCATATCCGATAATAACCTCATCATCGAACAGCCCATCTGTCTTAGCCATGATCTCTCTGGTCTTTGGGGCATTGATGTGCTCCAGAGGGTATATGTCTACAGGCCAGATGAGGTTGAAGATGTAATAAAGTGGTCCGGCGATGGCAAAGCTCATTAACATGCCAATGTAGTAGATGTGCTTGCTGCCAATATTCCAGTTTTTATTGAACGAGCCACCTAGACCATGAATGACCGAGAGGAGAGCGATGAGCCACGCCACAATCGTCCGAAGATTGAACCCACCATAGTACCAGTATGGGCTGCTCGAGTTTGCCTTATAAAGGGATGGGATATGAACATTGCCCTTGCGAATGAAGAAGTAGTCGGTGCTATAAGAGTCAGTATGAGTAATCGGTTAGAGTTTCTGATTTGAGTGGGAAACAAACATCATTATGCTAACGAGAGGTGATAGGAACACAACATTTGAGCCAAGGAAGGTGATAAACGCAGCAGCTGAATTCACAAGCTTCCAAGGACATATTGCTAAGCCTAACACTGCACACAAGACCTGTCCTCGAACGATGCTGAACATATGTTAGCCTGGATCCTCTTCACTTCTTGAGTATAATCTTGCTCACTTGAAATATCGCGGAAACAATCCAGTAAGATCAGAACCAACAGGCACCGCATTCGCCGCTAAATTGGTGGCAATAACCGCAAAAGCCTGGATGAAACATGCCAGAGCCACGGCTGTCCGGGTGCCAGCATTATAGTTATGGTCTAGGATAGCAGTGTATAAATCCCAAATGTTCCAGTAAGCCGTTCCCCAAAGGGTCTTCACTGCACTGGACGCGCCGATACCCAAGAAGGTGCAAAGAGACTTTGCAACAACGAGACCGATCCATTGTGGCCAGGTCGTTGCCGCAGAAGTTCGGGCATATCTCGCCAAATCCGGATTGGACGAAACTTCAGTCATGAGAGATCCAGAGACCGAGTTGATCCCTTGCATAAACGCCCATCCGACGGCCGAAGGTGTTTTCGCGACTTTACCAAGCTTGTGGGTTGCACCAAGACCGCCGGCTTTCCCAACGATATATCCAAAGGTTGCAATCAGTACTGGTGGGCACAGCACACTCTTGAAGGTATAAAGCCATCTGCTATTGGAAGGATGAATGAACATGAAGATGAGCTGCAACAACCAGAACAGGAAGAAAGCCGTGATGCCCGAAGTGGTGATTCCAGCACTCTTAGGGAGATGGTTTGGGATATCAGTCCAGGCGTGCCCGAAGATGCAGCGGAGCATGACCTCGAATAATTTACCGGCATAGTATGTCTGCGTTCCAAAGAAAAATATCGCCACTATCCCGCGGACGAATATAAACCACATGGAACCATAGAAACCAGCGCAAATACGCACGTACACGGGGAAACCAATGTGATATATGGATGCTCCGCGAGAGTTTAGAACCAAGAATGTTGCCATAATCATCATGCCTACGATTGCAGCCACGGTAGCCTGCCACCAGAGTAACCCAGCGGCGATCATGCTGGACCCAGTGTTCCATGCCACAGGATTGAACGAAACAGCCCAAAAAAAGGCAAAATAGTTCCAGTGCGTCCAAATACGGGCAGATGGTGCTGGGAAGTATCTTAGCATATTGCCCGATCAATGGAGACCTGGAGACTCGACTCACGAGAAGGGTCGAGGTCCTCATTTCCCCACTTCTTTTCGCTCTCCTGGAAGTCTTGGAATTTGCTCTCCTTCGTGCGGAACACATCATCAACCTTTCTCAAGAATGAAGACATGTTCAATTCATACGGATGCAGAGTTCATTTAATGCAGATCCATCGACCACCTCTTATATGAATGAAGTCTAGATGGTATCTATTTCACTGATAAGAACCCCGAGCCTACGGTAGCTTCATCAGTTCATCTTAACATATTCCTTTAAGTGGGCTGCGGCTTTATCTCACCCAGATAGCCTGAGATAGGATATACTAGCGGTTTCCTCCGCTGTAAGCTGTTTCGAAACATTTAACTCCTATAGTGTCTTGCGGCTCTTTTAAAATCCGATTACAAGTATCATATGTCTCAAGTCTAATCTTTTGTTTGAGAACGCGTGCTATTTGAGAGAAAAGAAAGGCCCGCAAAACACTGTAGAAGTCAAATACAAAACTCACAATCCGACCTCGAAGTCCAAGTGTACGTACTCAGGTAGTGTAGTGATAGCTTCGGGCACGAGCCCGATCCTCCCGATCATCGGGAGCAGTCGCCGAAGGACTACTGCGGCGGCTCGTAGGTGGACAGGAAAAGCGGCATCAGTTGTAGTTTGCTAGGCTGCGTGGGACTCTAAAAGTCGATGATAATAAGTGCCGCTTTTCATGTCCAGCAGATCGGCGGCCAACGAGCATCCCACTCTCGGATCCCACTCTTCTGCTGATAACAGAAGGTTGAGCGCCGTAACTGAAGAGAAGGTGATAGGTCGTGATGCGTGGTTGTCTCCTCGTTCCATTCTGGTAATATCTGTCAAAATATGTCCCTTTACAGTCGTGATGGCAGCTCTGCCAAGATCGGTGCGCCGAGCATCGACCCCCTTCAAGACACGATTTACGATTTCCCACGCGATATAGTAGGATTTGGTCGGAAATCACATAATCCGCAATGGCCTAACGGTGCTAAAATAGCTGTTTCGTTTGTTATCAATTATGAAGAGGTATGTTTTCAACCCCCTTCTCGCTAACCCATATCCTGACATTCCCAAGGGCTCTGAACGTAGCGTGACAAACGGCGACGCGCAGTCTGAGAACAGATTATGGGAACAGGCAGATAATAAACCAGCTTTGACTGGAGAGAGATCTCTGAATCCAGAGTCGTACGTCCACTATGCATTGATTTTGCAAAAGCTTGTATTCAAGTCATGGGTAGACGTAGGTAATGGAAGCTTTTATACTGACTATTTCGGCCAGTGATTATGAATATGGAAGTCGAGTGGGCGTATGGCGGCTGCTAAATTGCTTCGAGAAGTATGGAATGCCAGTCACCGCTTATGCTATCGGACAGGCATTCGAGAAGAATCTAGAGGTCGCGGATGCGTTTGGGAAGAACGGCCATGAGGTGGCTAGCCATGGGTATCGGTATGTAAAAATACTTTGAGATGGAAAGGGTGACTAATGTGCGTAGATGGGTAAATTATGTAGGAATGGGCATTGAGCTGGAAAAAGAGTACATCGAGCGACAATTAGAGAGTCTGAAGAAGACGACGGGAAGTTATCCGGTGGGATGGTACTACGGGGCTGTCTCTGCGTACTCGAAAGCGTTGATTCATGAAGTCTACGAAAAGAAAGGCATCCCGCTTCTTTACGAAAGCGACACGTATTCAGATGATTTGCCATTCTGGGTTGATGTGCCGGCAGAGAAAGAACTGAAGGATCCAAAGGGAATGCTCATGATTCCCTACAGGTGAAAGAAACCTCCTTTCAATATAGTATGCGCTATGCTAAGAAATTACAGCTATGATTGCAACGACGTCAAATTCCACGCAGCATCAGGATTCAGCACAGCTTCCGGTTTTGAGGAATACCTCAAGACAGCGTTTGATGTGCTTTATGCCGAGGGTCAAGAAGGCATGCCTAAGATGATGACGATCGGCCTGCACTGTAGGATTTCAGGAAAGCCAGGACGTTTTGCTGCGGTTGAGAACTTCATAAAATACATTTCAAACAAACCAGATGTGTGGGTAACAACAAGAAGGGATATAGCTACTCACTATCGCGAGAAATTCCCATATAAGAAAGGGCATCTCGTTTGACCTAGAAGAAAAAATGTATCTGAAAACAGAGGAATTCGCAAGCATATATAGATGGATTCATATTTCTACTTATGCACTAGCTAGCATATTGAGCGACGTTCGATCAAATCAATCCATCACACCTAGTGTAAGGAGACTGAGCGGTAATGCGTCTGTGTCTTCTTGCCCGGATTGCATTAGCGTCGTAAACCACTTCTATTTACCAAGATTTCTGGAATGTTAAAAGATGACCAGGATAATTTGACCCAGAGCTGCAGATTATCGACCAAACCTAGGTCAATTATTGAAGCGCCACCACTGCAAACCATGTGGGCTATACTGCATGATCCCACTTTTGGGGGCATTTTAGGCCTTGTGCCGGACCTCACCCATATGTTGTTGAATATTTCGAGGTCGAGGGTGGTCGCTCAACCTCCTCTCACTACATGCATCAGAAGATGGCCCAGATACTCCACGCCTCCCCTCTCAATCCTTCCGGATTCAAATCGTACGGCGGGGTTATATCTACCAATGTCCTGACCCCACAAACAGTGCATGTGAACGGCGGCACGGCGAGACGGACGCCAGAAGTTGTGCCTACGGACAATCGGTACGATAAGGCACCAAGCAAGAAACCAGCGAAAGTCGTGTTGAATGCTTCTCTAGCTGGTCCACGAGACGTCGCTCCTTGGTCCGGAGAAATTGGAAAAGAGAGAAAAGAGAATCATGGGGACGCGAAAAGAGTTTTCAAATTCAAAATGCTGGAGAAACACCCTTATACCACGCAGTCTTTTGTGCCGATGGGCGGCGATGTCAAATACTTGGTTGTAGTAACGGATGGTGACGAGAAGCCGAATATGAAGGGCTTGAAAGCGTTTGCGGCGACACAAAAGCAGGGTGTGTGCTATGGGGTGGGCGTGTGGCATGCGCCTATGGCTGTCATTGATGAGGTGAGTGAATGACTGAAGCGATCGAGGGGAAAGGGTCAGATTAAGGTATATGGACAGAATGCTAATAATCTGGGAACAGCCGGTGTCGTTTGCGGTTGTGCAGCATATTAACGGGGTTGCAGATGAGGACTGCGTATTTTTTCCGTTGGAGGAAGAAATTGAGGTTGTGTTTTGAATTGTTGCTCGCTTAGAATAGGGGTACTGTAAGCGAGCCTTTATGATTGGCCATACAGTAAAACAGAAAGACGACCAGAATATAATACTCCTATCGACTACTTGCCCGCTATATCTCCGTACAAAGTCTTATTTTCCTTGCCCTATGAATTAGAGTCGAATCTACTTCAAAGCACTCGTCACAATATCCGATGATTATGAAGATGGGAGTGACCACAGAGTTCCGGAAACGGATGCACAAGCGGAATACGCAATGGAAGCTGCCCGGACTCGTGACGAAAAGAACGAGAAGATCTTGTTCCGAGCGAGAAAATTGGCGATTATTGCAAGCATTGTTATGACACTGGCATATTTGATTCTCTGGCCCATTCCAATGTATGCCACAAGTTACGGAATGCTGAGACCTTAGAGTACCCCCATGAGTTGACGAGTCTGACTTGTTTTGATATCTAGTGTTTTCGAAAGGGTTCTTCAAAGGGTGGATTGTTATAGTTTTCTTGTGGGCTTTCATTGCTGGTAAGTCACAATTGTAGTTTTAATCTGAGTGCAGAACTGATACTACGAATAGCGGGAACTATCACTTTGCTTCCAATATGGGAAAGCAGAGATTCTCTGGCAAAGTTTACAAGATATATCTTTAGCGGCAAATTTTTCAAAAGGGGCGCCCAAGTGACTGAGGAATAAAGTTCCCATTGCCGGGGACTTGTGGAGAGCTGTGAATGACATAGTTGGGATTTTACAAATAACTTTAATCAGAAATATATCGGGAATATATATATACGTTTGACAGAAGCTCAATGAAATTCGGAAATGGACTTTTAGTAGTATTCAACATTTTACGTATGGAATACCAACAGAGACTCCTGTCAAGACCCACCCCAACCCGTGCTGACCTGTAGTAAGATGGCAAAATCTTAAGAACTAAGATCGAATGTGTGTAGGCTGTCTTGCACAAGAATTTCGACTAGCATCCACCCCTAACCCACATTGGAGTACCAGCTAGCCAACGACAATATGCAAGGTACGAGTTGGATCCGAGTTAATGTAATTCGCTGGGACTCTGGGAGTACCGAGCAGCGTTTGCGAATTGCCACAAATTATTCAAAACACACTGGTTTCGAGTAAGAAAATAGTCTTTTTAAAATCAATATACCATATTGAATGAAAATATATGTCGTTGCATCAAACGACTTCTTCGAGCCCATCTAGCTCAACCCGCAAATAACTTTACCCCCAAATTAGAAAATTGAATCCTCAACAACTTATCCTTCATTTACTAATAGCTGATACTTCTGCCCTTCTCATCATTCGCCAATCTATTTCCATCAGGTATTCAATTTCCCCACATTCCCAATGAAAACCACCAGCACAGCGCAATAACTGCAAATGTATCATCAGTGTTATCCCATCTCTGACTATTAGCGATGCAAAACTTACGCAGCGGCAGCAGCAAGAATTTCATGTCTCTTTGCCCTCGTAAACAGTGACAGCACACCCGAGAAGAGTAAAGTGAAGATGAGCAGCACGCTGATGATGATCGAAACACTGTGGTTGGTTTGAGCGCCAACGGTAAGGTAGAAGAGGATGTAAATGGGGGTTATGAGAATTGCGACGATAACGATGGCGATAATGATGGATACGATGATTTCAATCCGCTCCCGGTGATACAGAATCACGCCCGAGGACTCTGGGTTGGCCTTTGCGCGAAGCTCCTAGACACCAAATGGGTTAAGAATTGACTTGCAGATATCATGGCAGTAACTGACCGGTGAAGTGAGTATGTACTATAAGCAACCGTTAGTATTGTGTACGAAGTGGTCGAGGATGACACTTACTCGGACGAGCCTACAATTCAACTTGTGGAATATTTTCTCGACGAAGGTATCCAGCCACGAATGCTCTCTCCCAGGTTTCAGTGCCACTATATCTTCTTTATGGTATATATAACTTTCCTGTTCAACAAGCGGCGCGTGCTCATCGAAATACTTCCTGATAGTCCAATAGTCTCGGGCGCGAGGGCTGTTAAAGTTTGCAATGTCGCGGGCACTCGTAAGGAGTTGAGCTGGAAATTGTCATTCCAGTTCCCATCAGGCTTTAGAGTTTGTGAAGGCTTACTGTATTCCAAGAACTTTGTCTCGATCGTCTTCAAGATTTCTTTCCTACGTGATTTCTTATCGTCCTTCTCCCGAGACTTCAACCAGCTCGGTTCTCCCCTCGCATCAATGATATCTGACTCGTTGAGATCTCTTTCTGCCTCTCGGAGCTCATCTTGCTTATACAGGAGAAGTCGAGCCTGCAGGTAGCCAAACCTTCTGTAGAGCATGAAGTTCTCGTCGCTATCGAGTAAGGCTGCAAGGCGGGGATAGCCTTCCGGACAGCCTTCCACTGCGAACATGTCAGTGGGAGATATTGAGTCGCTATGAGTTAGATTTCTTACCGCTTCGTACTGTAGATTTCCCGGTGGGTACTGGATCTGTATGCCGGAATTTGGAGAATACTGCCAGTCGAACGAAGGACCTCCAAATCTGTTGGCATCGAAGTGCAAAATAATTGTTCCCTTGAACCCATTGAATCAGATTTCCAGATTTCGAGTACATTATTCATAGGCTATCTCACCACCTTGATGGCCACTGAGATCTTCTGCTGCTTCATTTGCGACCGTTGCCGAGGACAGACGGTAGTTGTCCTCTGCTGATACCTTCAGGATCATTTTCCTATCCACATAGTCGTGGTGTATCTCTCCTCTCTCCATAGAACTATCGTTATAAGGTCTCATGCTTTTTGCAGATTGGCAGAATGAAAGTATGGAGATAAATTGTTGATGGAAGTCGCACTTGCAAGTCCTCGATACTTTTCAGGAAACAAGAAACGTCACGTCTAAGGCTGCAATGCAGCTACCCAGAGAAAGTCACAAGCTCTTGGGGCTTCGATAAAACAATAAAACTGATTGGATTGTGTTACAAACTCCATTGCAAGTACCCGTGTCTATCGTGTCGCGAAGCTAATCCTGCACACAGTCGATCCCGAAGCATCTACTCAGCCTCGTCGCTTAGTTCGCTCTCGTCAACGGTTCTGCTTGTATCATTGTACGTGATAACGTAGCGATGGTTTGAGTCTTGGGATTTGTGAACTGTTGTGACTGATGCGGAAATTCTGTCGGGCTTTTCTCCAGGCGAAACATTTGTATTTCTCCACCACACTTGGTCATTTACCTTATACTTCGGATCCTTCTATGAATAGTTAGACGACTTCTGTAGGATAGAAATGAAAGATAAGCAAGGTTCCATACCACTTTATTGCCCCCTTCCTTTGGAGATATGCACATTGTGCTAAGACTTGGTCCTGACTTCTCGACTTCGGATATTAAGCTTCAAATGTAGCTCTGTCTTAGCTTAGATTGATTGAAAGCAGACTTATCTTGTTGCTTGCATTGAAGGAGATATTAGCATTGAATTGGAAGCTAGAAAGTATTTAGCCACATCAACTCCAAGCATTGTTCACCATTAGGACTCATCGACTCAAACAGATCATAAACACATAGTCTTTTCTGATTCATAGTATCGTCCTAAATCTCTCTGCCAACAATCGGGAGAGACAGAGAGAAATGACTGTAGAAAGAAATGACTCTAAGGGGTGATGAATACTTTGCTGGTTCAGAAAGGAGTATGCAGTGTAGATAGAACATTATAGAGATACATTCTCAATCCCGAGTGCTTTGAATGAAACACTGCCATGGGCCCATGAACCGAAGCTTGATTCCTCTGAACTCAATAAGAAGTATCACCATGACGGTAGAAATCATCCTATTATTCTCAAAGTACATCAGTGTACTTCTGACATGGTCTCAGAGGTGTATTTGAACAGTCAAAGTCCGTTTGCTTAATATTCACTGTAAACAACAGCTTTATCTGACTAGATACTGAGTCAAAACAAGGGCAAACTCGTTCCCAAGACTCGACATGACAAGAAGTCAGTCTTAGACTAACTCCTGTCAAATTGGTTTCAGTTCCTGAACATCATAGCAATGGTGTGTTGCGCGGTAATCTCAAAATATTCGATAAGTGACAGGGCCATCAAACAAGAAGTAAGGCACGATTCAATTATGCGTATGATCTGACTGATCTGACTGTCGCAACAATAGAGACTAAGTAATACGGTATAGCTTCTCACAAGTGAAAGCCAGCGGTGAAAAGCATCTCCAGTCACGTCTAATTCAAGTTCACTAGAAGAACAGAGGCAGTCCACTACTGTCTGGTCTTGTGTTTGATCCGAATTATTACCACTGGTGGCAAAAGAGGGGTGTCTTGGGAATCACGCCGTGAAGAAACTAAACTCTAAGAAATATCAAAAAACCAACGCAAAATCGTGTGCTCACATGCACAGACACACGAACTAGCCAACTCAGGTATATCTGATGTGAAAAAGAATGGAAAGCCGTTGGGAACCTATTGTGGGCTTTATGCGCAGAGGTACGGGGCTGGCGAGGCGACTTATAGCCCTGGGTGGCAGTGGAGTGATTATTGGAGTATCGAGAGCTCGTGGGGCTTTTCAATAAATCAATGGTGCGAGATCTTAGAAGAGGAAGGAGTAACTTCACTAGTTTGGCTTTGACTTAGATCACATGTTTGGGCAATGAATGCAGCATAACCTATTTTTCAGGCCTCTCTCTGTTTAAAATTGAAATTTCAAGTGGATTTAAAGAAAGAAATTCTGCTACGCACCCCTCTCTCTCTCTCTGCTGATTTTGGGGACGAGATAAGCTACCCCCAGCATGATGACTTGGGAGGCTGCACATGGTGTGTATGTACTGTACAAGTGCGAAGAATGTCAAGGTCCCGATGCGCTTCTCACATTGTGTAGACCCGGGCCATTTTATAGATGGACGCCTTCAAATGGCTCTGTCACTACAACCATCGCTTGAGGCTCCCTTCTGGGCTCGACGGGCTTTAGTAAGTATAATGGGTCTATAGGCGTTTGCTTCATTGCTAGCTCGAATAGATGGATCAGAGGAAAAACCCAAAGAATGTATTATGGATATGGATATCATTGACTCTGTAACTTGATCTATCCGATCAACTTACATCATCATCTCGCACCACAAAAGAAATCCTATTTTTTCCCTGAAGACCACGCGACCATCACGACACCCATAGACGCCTAGAAGCATTATCATAAACTCCGTTCGATTTAACACCTCATGGATATCTATAGATACCTCATGCGCAAACCTCGCTATATATTTGCAAGGCATATAAATAATTGCCGTTTGGTTTTGAGTCCCGTAATCCCATGCTGGACCAGACCTCGCCAAGTTCCAGAGTTATTGCCACCATGCCATCAACAAACAACAGAGATAAAAAAAAGCCAATAGATATAAAGGGGTATGTCAAAAATGCCCGCCTTGTCTTCCCGCTTAACAGATCTGAACAGTATAAAAGGTATTTTTACATGAGTATACGTGGGTAGTAAATAAATGCGCAGAACCGGCCATGTCGTCGTTATATAATGTAAGGTATATAGCAGATAAATCCAAGGAAATTGTGAGGCCGGGTCGGGTAGTACAGGGCGATATGAATTGTGTTTGAACGAATGAAAGAGATTTAGCTCTCTTCCATGATGCCTCCTTCACCTCCGCCTTCTTCTCGCCACTCTCGACTGCGTTCTGTGAGGCGCTTGACGCCGGAAACTCGTCCGGACCAAAGACTCTCAATGGGGGTACGGAAGGTGTAGCCTCGCTGGCTGCTGATGACTCCGATTGCCTGGAGAACAGCTTTTCTCGAATCTCGTCCAAATACTGCAGGGTGATTAATCCATTCTAGGCTGGATTCAAGCTCTGAATCTAGAGCTGCAACAGTGATGGGATCGATCCCAGGAGAAGAGTTCATTTGGAGAGCATCATTCGAGTGATGACGGGGAATAGGGCCTCCACTCTGATTAGAAGTGGCAGCATTAGCAGAGGTGGGAGACGGTGTTTGACGACGGTCAGGTGTTGTGCTAGTGGTTGGGGATAAGCCTTCCGTAGTGGAAGCTCGGTAAGGTGACTTCTGGGACTGGGAAGGTGGTGGAATTGGAGGCAGACCACCTTTGCCCAAACCCTTAAGGATGGAGCGGGTCTCGTTGAGAAGATGCTGCGCACGATCATGTTGGCCCCTTGATACCAACGTCAGAGCACGTGTGAGCATATCCGAGGTGAGGAGTTCCATTCGTCTCTGAACGACGCTGGGATGTGGGGGAATATGAGGGGCATTGGGCCAGGCAGATTTCTTTTGATTTGGTGATGCGGGAAGCATAGTGATTGCGAGGAGCGATGGACGAGGAAGATGCGTGAGCGTCCCGTCGCGGAGAATATCGCCCCATGTAAGGTCGGCTTGGATGAGAGGAACTTCCTCGACAGATAATGTGCGCTGATCTTCCTGATCAAGAGGACCTCCCAGTGCTTCGAGTCCCGAGACGATTGATTCCCAAGGGTCTTGAGGCAATTGCTCTTGCGAAGCGTTATCAGGCGCGATAACAAGTTGTACAAGGATATCTCTCTTGTCGCCAAATCTCAGATCTCCCAACGAAGCTTCGGCATCTTTTCCGGTGGCTCGTTTCGTGATCTGTAGTGCCCCGCTGATTTTCACGAATTTTGCTGGGGATCCCTCGGGTAGTCTCATCTTCAGCTTCACATTTTGGTGAGACATCGTTTGCAAAGCTCCGAGGCAACCAGCAAGACATTCTCGCAACATCATCCAGTCCTTGACATAGGTGTACGATGCCTTTGTTCGTGTTGATAGCTCGATCATCGTATCTGGCTTGTGGGTCATTCCGAGACCAAATGAATGAATAGCGATCCTGCTATGGTTAGTAACATGCAACTAAGTAAACATACAACATAAAAAATAACTTACTTTGCTGCCTCTGCTCTTGATACAACGAAATCAACGCTCTCAGGATCTGAGGTCGAGGAGTCGCTGATCAAGAGTATGGTGGCTATCGGGTTGTTCGACTTCCTTTGCATGAGGAGATCCATTGCGACGTTTGCGCCCTCAACCACATCAGCTCTGTGACTCTTCTGTCCCATGGGCCTGACAGACGCTAAGACATTAGACCATCCATTCCAACTCTTCGTGGTCATGCCAACCAGGGGAGCTGCGCCGTTGCTTGATCCGAATGTGACAAGACCCATACGATCGCGCTCTCCAAGATTTGAAACCATGAATTTGAGCGCATCTCTAACGAGGCTGATCTTGACTCCTTGCATGGACGAGGATATCGGGAGCACAACAACGATATCGACCGGGACGTGGATCGTCGGAGGTAGACGAACTTCTCTTTTGTTGGTATACTCAGTGGGGGCAGTCGTCGCGGATCTAGCTCCACCATTTGAAGACGAATTCACCGAGGGATTTCGCTGAGGAGGGTTAGTAACCCTTTGCCAGTCTTCTTCGTCTGTCTCTGACAGGTCATAATCCGGGCTGCGAACAGGAGATTCGACAGCATTTAGGTCGAGTAAAGCTTGTTTCCATAACTTCAACTGATTTCGATTTTCGAACTTCAGATGGAACGAAGGTAGTTCGGCTACTGAAAGGCTGAGGGTAAGAATGTTGTCTTCTACTGGTCTGAGATTAGACATCGTGATTTTCTCGGTCTGACCAAGGTTTGGTTTACCGCCAGATTCTATGACCTCATTCAAGTGCTTCTTGATCAGGATAGATCCCTTCAAAGTGCATCGAGTAGTTTTCTGGTTTGGCACTGTATCCTCCCAACCTTGCGGGATTGCTACTCTTTTCTCCTTCACACAGATGAGCATTTCCGCAAAGAGAAAACACTCTAATTCTTGCCAGGATTGCCTGTCCTTTCCAACGCGAATTGTGCCATATAGACGAAGCTTTCCAAATCTAAATGGTTAGTTGAATTGTGCTTGAAAGATGGTCTTAAAATACATACCTGTTAAAGTCAAGACCGTGCCAATTTTCTACCCTCAATCGCAGGTTTTCTGTGATATCTTCCAATACTTCTTGCGACTCGTAGGGATAGAAACGGGGGGCACTTTGGGCAGGAGATGGGGGTCTAGCATAGGTGTCTTCAGGTCTTAGTCCAGGCAAAGGGGGTGCCGAGCGGAGATCATCAAGATCAGGGCGCCATTTATTGTCGGGAATCTCCACGGTGACTAGGCAAGTTAAAGTTTGCTGTTGGCGTGATCTATTGAGAGTCGGGAATTCTGACCGGACGCTGACAGACGGCGGGGGGATTGGATTCCTGGAGACACTTGATCGAGGACTGATAAGACCAGAATCCATAGACTGCGCATCGTAATCGTGTCGCCTTTGAGGACCACTCAGTGCGCTTTCAGAGTAATTCACAGATTGTACGCCAGTAGTCATTGAATCGTTTCGAGCATGCCCCTGCGGTTGCGGTGGCTGTGGCTGCTGCCATCTATCGCCTGAGTTTGCAGTGGCCACAGAGTTATTTCGGGTTTGTTGCCAAGTGCTATCGCCGGCGACCTCTGCTGAATCACTTCGAGAGTGCCCATTCCGTGAAGAAGCCCCATATCTATCCACGCGCTCCCTGCTGTCCTTACTATCTCCCGAAACACTGGTTCTGGCATCCCGACTGTTCTGCCTGCCTTGTGGTCTGTCCGATTCTCTGCTATGCGGCCGCGCGGTCTGGCTATCCCAAGGCACAGGCGTCGTCTGTTCTGATCTCATTGACTGGTCGCTGGCGGAGACTGATCGCACGATGTTACTTAACTTCTCTGTATCGAGCATCTGTAATCAGCATCTGGCACGGCAATAGGGAACACACCAGCAACGAAGGTCTTACCAATATCCAGCACATTTCCTCCCCTACTCGTATCAAGACCGAGGGGTGCATTGCAAGTTGGGCAATATTGGGACTCGAACTCCTTGATATATTCGTAGAAGCAGGCTTCGTGGGAGACATGGCCGCAGGAAAACTGTAGGATGCGCTCTCCTCGAAGGGTATGCTCTAATGGCTCCTCGCAGACTGCACACTCGCTGCCGACAAACGTCCTCTCGCGCCTCGTGCGGCTCCGATCCGTATCCAACATTCCTGCCATCCCTCCGCCTGCTCGCCGCCGCAAGTCGTTCGAGCCTTTACTGCTGCCGTTCCTCGGGTGCGAAGAGTCGACTGATGATGGCTGTCGAGACAATCCAAGACTCTGGAGGGTGTCTGAATGCATAAGATATATCAGTCAACCAGTCGCGATAGGGGTCATGAAAATAACCAAAATCCGAGAACAAGGGCAGGTGCCGGCGATCAATGGATCGCGAATGAAATTGCAAATACGTATGGGTATGGATTTAGGGGTATGGATGAATAATGGGTACAGATAATGGATTGTTTGTTCAGGTTTGACAGTGCAGAAGACGGGGCAAGCCAGCAGGCAAATAGGGAGTAAGCAAGCAAGCAAGCAGCGTACCTTTTTTCGGGTGTAAGCCTGGAACACGGGCTCCGGGTCCACTGGGGATGACCTTGTCCTTGTCCCTGCCCTTCTCTCGCTTCTTAGGCTTGTCACCTCTTCCCAGCAGTCCAAGCTCAAACAACGCCCTAACCTGCTCCTGTTCTCGCTGTTCTTTTCGAGCCGCTGCTGCTGCTGCGACGGCGGCGGCGACGGCAGTATTGGTATCGGATGTTTCTCGCAGCTCTTGGTTTCGATTGTTCGCAACGTTGGAACCAAAAAGGCTTTTCGACATGTAACAATGCTTGCTGCAAGTGCAGGCGGACGTCTATTGGTGGTGGTGATGTTGAGGTGGTGGTGCCCGTGCCAGTGCGTACGAATCGTGGGCGTAGGTTCTGTTGATCTCGCGGGGCGCGGATGGATAGATGACTGTACTTACGGTACTTCTTTCCGCCAACTATTGCAGTTGTTCCGCCAGGATGCTATATTCCCCAATACAGTAGCTAAATCAGAATCCTATCGCGAAATTCGATCCTGCCAGCAATCGTTGCTCTTCCTTGCAATTAGTCCCTTCGTGACAGAACCGTGGCCGTGGCGAGAGCGGACTGGGAGGGACCTTGAGATTTGGGCCCCCAGTGGGTTATGTACAGTAGAAGCACAGGCCGAAAGTATCAATGTGGTCGAGCCTCGACCCGATGGAGACGCCGGGTACAGAACTATAGCGCTGCACGGGTAGACTTGTACAAGTCAGGATAGTCTTGGAATTCGTGTTGAAAAGATCTGCGAATGAGCAGTAATAGAAGTAATTGACGAGTGGATGGATGATGGGGACTACAGAGAAGTTTGGCGCACCGCCTTCCAGTTGTGGTGGAGGTTCGGTCTTGCTGCTGCATGCATGAGCCTTGGAGCAATAGGGGAACTAAGGTAATGAGGCAAGCCAAGGAGCTCAGTAGATTCTTAATAGGTGGCAGCTGAGGCGTGAGATGGGACCAAGTCAGCATGAGGTTGAACAAATACAGATACAAGTTTGGAGGCTTGAAACTTGTACTGTAGTCTGATCAGGTGTAATACAAGCAGGAGCAAGAAGCGATGCCTACCGTACCGGCCACCACACCTCCCATCGCCCGGGCTTTTTAGAGGTTCGGGAGGGGATGGGAGGAGGCGCATTTCTGAAGGCCCTGGTCAAGTTTGGCTGTGGACTACGGAGTATGTGGAGGCATGGGGGTTGTGACGCGAGGTGCAGAACAATGAGGAATTTCCAGCCCGGCAAGCAATTTAAGTTGGCTGTCACGCCAAACCCTTTTCTTCCATCTTAGCAGCCTATATAACTGTACAAAAGCTGTCTACCCAACCCTACAGCAACACTGTATTATCTCTACGTTATGCGGAGAAGCTCTCGGGACTCTGCTGTATCTAGATGACAACGCCATCTCCTGGTCACTTCTCCAGGGCGATATTCTCGAAGAGGCGCAACCTTCCTTCGTTTCGGTAGATAGCTATACAGAGTTCACTCCGGAGTACAGTACGGTAGAGTAGAGCACTCCGTAGAGTATCACAGGAACCGAGTACTTCGTACGAAGGTTGTTCACTGCCAGACTAGACTGCAAGATGTCGAACTACGGAGTACTCGTGCAGTAGAATGAACCAAACTGCATTAGTTAAGCCCAGTAGGCCGGATTTGGCATCTGGCGACAGGGAAATCAGGAGACACCGACAGGGGAAGAAATGCTCGTGCACAGCCTGAGATTTACGGGAGAAATGCCCTATTAGAGCAGCAGCTCCTTGTAAATAATTGACCCGCGGAACGTATCTATCACTGCCATCAGTCAGCATATCAGTCAGTTCACAGTGCTGTTCAAAGTGCAGCTCCGGGAGATACTGCCGTTGAACTCGTCCACCTATCTATTGACCCTCATTCAGAGTACCGATCTGCCTGCATAACGATGCAGGTTCAATAGGTTTTCAACCCCTGGAGCCGTTCATGGCCTTTTTGTAGCGGCATGCCTGCCAGGGCCACGTTCAAAAACCAATAGACTACCGACTTTTCAAAACCCTGTTCCCCGAGGACCCTGCTACCCGTAACTGAAGGCTGGTGACAGGGGTTTAAAAACAAGAGACGATCGCATTGTACCGTACGGACTCCGTATTGTTTTTACAGGTGGAAGCTACAATCCGTGGTGTAAATAATGGTCCTTTCTTAAAGCCGTGCTTTAGAGTGTTCTAGTCTCACGAATCTGTAAAACCCCACCCCTTCTCGACACTCAAAGTTTCTGGTCTTGAAGTATTGGCAAGGTCTTTACAGTGAATGATCTCCTGTTACTGCATCTAATGCAGGCCGGCATTTGACAGGGGCAGAATCCGAGTAAGATCTCGCAAATACAGATAGGCATCCGAAATTTCGGTTCTGTGTTCTGACTGAAAGAAGTAACCTTTACGCTAGAAGTTTCTCCTTTTCATTAATGATACGGGATGGGCTGAGACTGATTCGGTAGGACAGTCGATGTTGCAAGATCGCCAGCGCCAGCAATAGTGTATTAAATCTCCGATTGATAGCTCAACGGTGCTCGGGTCTTTTTCCAAAGTTCTAACTTCCAAGATGAGTGCTAATAATAGCTTCCTGATCAGTCCAAAATTGTCCCACCTTCATCTCCAGATTGCCCAAACTTGTCCTTACAGATCTCAATATAATGAATCAAGAAAACTCAACGCGCACATGGCAAATCCGGCAGTCAATTTAGGCATTCAGCATTGTCCTAATTTGGAATGAATTTGGGGTATATCATCAATTAATCAATGGGGTAGTTATGAAGACTTGACAATCTTTCAACTCCAAACTCCAACCTAATAAATTTTTAATAGATGGTCTATTAACTAATTATGGCAGAGTCACGCAGAAGGCAGCTGGGCTGAAATGTCGCAGATTCAAATTTGGAGGTGTAACGTTGATAATGCGCGAGAAAGGCTGAATATGCGTAACAGAAGGATTATTTCTGAATCCTTCACCTTTCTTCCGATGTAGCCACTTACAGGCCATCCAAGGTTCTACCTTGTTCGTTTGTGTGCCCCCCTTAATCACCTTGATGATATCAAAAAGGTCATGATAAGGACTCCGGCGCCATCGCACCACCTCGCACCGTTGTCGCCGTGCCTCTATTGCGCAGGACATCGATAGACTTGAATTGAAGCTCAACTGCCGATCATGGCCTGCAAGAACGGAGTTGAGAGGTTATCAGCAAAACGTAAAATCAGTTACTTTGGATGTAACAAGAACAAAATTCCAAGCTGTTCAACAACATCTAATGGCTTCCCGTTCGCAGGAGCAACAGATTCGTTAGACGCTAAATACTGAAGTATCTGGTCGATGTATTTTTATTTCCACAAGAAAACCTGAAGGGACAACTCCATTGACTGACTCTTGCTAAAGTATTTCTTCACTACCGTAGGTCAGGGGTTCATCATACCCATGCTGATACTCGGTGCTTCTTATGGTTACGCACATTCCTTCCCCACCATCATCTTGCATATGCTACGCCCCCAAACTTCGCTGAAGTAGATATCATGAACCAATCCCCCGCCATAACTTCAATGTCACCCATCCTCCAGGATTCAGCTCTCTTATCAATCTATAATTACTTGCAGCGAGGAATTTGCTCTGGTGTCATCGGTGAAAATCATTCGCAAGCATTAGACAACCTTCGCTGACCCCCCTAATTATAGGTGGCACATATACGAAGTACATATTGGCTTCACCTCAGGTTCTGAATCACACACAGCTGGATCGCCCTGCCTATCCAGCTGGATTTGGCATCTCGACATCATTGGATATCGGACACTTTACTAAGGACAGACTATCAGAATTTCCATGAGGCGAGGCATATTTCGATTCTTTTTCGCGGGGTTTGCCTGATTTCGGGCCCCGAAGTTCGGGGACGTCATAGGCGCCTTTTTTTTTCTAAATGCGCTCGCTCTCGGTCATGTACTTTGTTTCTTGATATAGTATTTGCCGGGGCATACAGTCTATGCCATGCCGTGCTGTTTTGAAAACCGGACCCTTCTTTCTAATATATCGTTGTGCCGTTTTAGGACTACCTCGTTCTTAAGATCCACCCCCCATCTTTCAAACATTACTGTGCAACCAACCACTTCTCTCAAAGATAGCTTGATCTGATCGATCGCGCAGAAAGAACGTGGCAGCCTCGTGGTGCGATCGGTTCCAAGATTTGACGTTACTAGTGTAGCCTACTACATGACGCCGTCGTAACTCGTACTCGTAATTTGTAACCTCTAGTTGGAGTAGCAAGTGATTCGGCTCAGCGGAGGGCAGCAACCTAATAATACAGTTTAAGGTTATCTCCAGTGTACTATTCACGCCAAAGAAGCCCAAAGTTACCGAACAGGAACGTTGATCTCGCGATAGTTTCCATGTTAGATTATGCAACAAACTTGATAAGTCGCACATCTTCATGAGCTAGCTACTCTAGCAACTCAAAACAACGGGTATTCAGTCACGGGATCAAGAGCAAGACAACAATATAGGTCTACTGTGGCTGCATTCCCCGAGTCGTGGTCTCATTCGACAAATGCGAATCCAAACGTCCAATCTAGAGCGAGTCAGTATTACTGCTGATTTGAATGAACTCTGGACCATCGAAGCACTCATTCCAATAATCTCTCTATCTAGTAAGCTTCATCTCCTCTCCGCCCATGATCTCATCACATCGATCTGGCTCTAGAGACCGCTCTAGAGTTTCCTCCACACTTTGGTATCACTCATTTGCCCCGCGTGTGATTTTGTTTGCACGCCGCTTTGCCAATAACGTCTAGGCTTAACGTGCCGCTTGTCATCCCGCCTCATGAATCGAATAACGCTAAAAGATAATCCGCGATTAAAGAACGAAGATTCGATAGAGCATCGCAAGGGCAAAAATGCTTGATATGGACAAGGTTTTATCCAGCGGCCAAGTAACGGTCCCACACCACTCGACGTGATCTCCGGGGATTACAACAGTTTATTCTTGGGCATAACTAGTCGATAGGAGGATTATATGAGTTAACCATGAGACCGCTGGATTTGTGCAGCAAGCGTGTTTGAAACTTTTGGGCATGCATAGTTCGTTGTTTCCCCTTCTGGAAGGTGTAAATCCTTCAGCGGAAGTTCATGCACACCATTTGTGTTGCGCCACACAGCCACAAGACCTACTACTGTGATACTGTCAAAATTGATGATGAAGTGATTACCAGCCATGAGCAATGCAGTGGCTTTTCAGCATTGGAAACTAAAGGCAAAGAGGTAGTCTGGTCAAAGGACAACTCTCTCCCTCTATATTCTAATGTAGAGATGAAAATCTATATGCAGTAAAGGATCCTACAGTATAGTATTTTCTCTATTCTTGTCAAGATCAAGTCTAAACTGTTTCTATTATTAGTCTTTCAGTAGTACATAGTACAATTACTCTTCAAACCTCAAGTCCTGGTTGTCCGTTTCATAACCCCGCTACCGATCAAACCTCCTAACACCACTTCCCATTATGCCCCGCTTCCCAGCAACGACATCCCAGTCTCTAGGAATCACGATCCCTTCAACATATTTAGCTTCGTCGCAAAACTTAGATTTGTCAAGCCTTGGCCAACTGTCCCCACAGGTTGCCCGAACGGCATGAACGGCAAACGCAGGTCCCGCCAAGCAGTCATCCTTCCGCCTCACATGGTTGAGACACCCGTACTGTACATCCTTGACGCGGGAGGATTCCCCAAGCCAAACTACCCAATCCCGACAGATGTGGGCACAGCAGACGCATAAGCACATCACTCACAGACGATCACAGCATATGGAACAGACGACAATCGTACGGGACTCGATCTTGCTAGGAACGCATGGCTCGCACCGACCTTGGAAACTTAAAGGCATGAAGGACATCATAATCCGAGCTTCGATAAGGTTTAGGATCCTGATGCTTCCTCCAATCTTATCATTACTCTTCATCCCTTTAGAAGTTTCCTTGCTCATCCGCGAAATGGTTTTCTTCATAATCTATCCGATCTTACATAAGTAGTGCGTTACATAAGTCGATTGCTGAGTTCCATATCCTATTCGTTTCTAGTTGGAATCGAAACCTAGAAGTCTATGTAGTTACTTCGCGTTCAAAGGGAAACCATAACCTCGTCTGCGTTCTTCTCGTGCTGTCTATACCCCAGTACATTTCTTGATTGGTTGAGCCGTTTTCCGATATCTACAATAATGTCCAACTCCTTGTTGGGTTTAGATCTGAGGTCATGTGTATAATCATTGACTTGCGGACTCCTCAAAGTCGAGAAGTGCACCTCCCAGACTGCACAACTCTGAGAAAGACATGGACAAAACAGCCCTCCGCTCGCTTTCCGGCCCGATATGGGTTATCAACGTACCAATGTAGCGAAGCAGTCAGTTTATTCAAAGTACAGTCACATTTACCCTCTTGCTCGAAGTGGTAGTAAGAACGCTGGATAATCGTTAGTCTGAATTACAGTTGATACAACTCTGACACTACCAGTCGCTGTCACAATTGGTTATAAGTCTTGATGTACATGTACGAAGCACGAGTGTGCTGCACATTGTGTCATTTCGGCGAGGTTGTGGCGTTTACGCCGCAATCGTCTGGCGTTTTTCGGCAGGATGACGTGAGGCAGGCGTTATTGAATACTCGTGGTGGCGGTGGAAGGTGGTGGTGTGGTGGGATCATTTGGTGTCGGTCTTTTCGGGGTGAGATGGATGTGTGTATTCGCGTCAACAGGGTCCGGTGGCTAGAGACGCATTGGGGAAAAGCCATCATGACGTCTTACTACAGCCTTGCGCTTCTATCCGTCATACTTCTGTGGATGTGAAGATGGTTTCTCCGAGAACTGTATTCCGAGCCACCCTATCTTATGGCTTGTCTTGTTTCGTATCTAGGAGGATAGGTTAAAAACTACTATGCTTCTCTGGTGTACATCTTCACATTGAACTCATAGCGATTCGAAACTCGGACGCAAATTTGAGCACTACTCTTGGCAATGCTAAAAGTATTTGTTTGCCCCGTTGTTCAACTCTCGTTGTATATTCTCTAAATAAGAATACTAAAATGAGAAGTTATGGTTGATGCTCTTTTTATCCGATCGATTCCAAGGAAATTAACTCACTAAATCATCTTTGAGTGGTGGCTTTCCCCATCGACTTCGCTCTCTATTGCTTCCATTCTCTCTCCCTTTTATATTCGGTCCTAAATTTCTATCCTTTTACTTCCTAAGCTCTGCAAGCAAGCGCGCAGTACTCATATCGTAGGCAACGGCATTGACATGGAGCTCCCTTTCTTTTACCATATTAATAGTCCCTATGAGCGCTCTCTATGCTGCTACAAATTCCTTGCTTACAGCCCCCTTTGTCAAAATCAGATTGCCAACGCTCTAGTGTCTCTTGGAAGCTGCAAAGCATGGATTATACAGTTCGTAGTCGCGTCATCGGACAGAAATATCTGAACTGTCAAGCTATTATCTGAACCTCAGTATGGCTCAATAGGGTTAGATCGCAGGTGGTCCCCAAACTGTATATAAGTGACTTGTTCCTCAAAACCTCTTTCCTGCCTGCGTTTGTCCTATTATTAAGATACAAGACCTTGATCTATACTTGTCCTTCACGTGAACAATATGCTCGGCGCCCGGGACAAATTTTCCAAGACTATAATGTCTCTCTGATGTTGTTATTCGGCTTGAAGTCTGCTTCCTAATGAATAGGCTCACAATTTCCTCATGTCCTTGCTGTTCGGCACCAAAAGGGGGTCCTGTCCATTTTCAAATTCGTATAAATGTCAGCGCTACAGATTAGCAAAATCTAAACACTACTTTCAGAACCGCATTTTGCCACATAATGCTTAGGTATTAGACCATAAGCGAGCAACACCGAAACAAAAAAGGGGGGGGGATGGTCAAGGAACTCTATTTTGCAGCACTAAGTAGCCCCGTATAGCTTACCCTCTCAGGACAGCTATCTCTTGTCTTTTTATTATTCGCGTCGTCTTTGAGAAGCATAAAGTTTACTTATTGCTGTCTTTAACAGTAAGTAGAAATACACTTTCTCGTAAACCTAGAATAGCAGACTGTAGCGTCAAATCTGCAGGTTCTAGGAAATCAATTTACTACTGGTAATTGGTGTTCTTTTGATACATGTCTTAAATATCCATGCTGACTGAAATTTTGATTCAAGAATTAGATTCTAGTGAATCATGCGAGGGCTAATCGGCAGTTCCCCCTAAGCTTTCCTCACCCTCAAGCCGCAGCGGCCGATTGAAAACTACTTTTGTTGACTGGCGGATTGAGACTTAGCAACGTTAAAAATAAAACATAATAGTCGGTCATCTTTCTTCGCTCGCTTGTGAGTATATACTAATTCAGCCTGAAGCTAGCCTATAAAAATATCTACGGGTCAAAGCTCACTTCATTTCCGTATTTTGTTTGGACTGGCAGCGCACTCTACTTCCACATTGGGCATAGCCAGATTTTCACGCAAGCTGGTAGCGAGTAATCGTAGGTCGTTCAGACCCACCTATCAAGGATACTCCGTACCTACTGCGGGGAAGAAGGGGTGGAAATCCGAACGACATATAGTAGGTCGGTCTCGGATTAAGCTGAGTCCTCAGATCATAGAAGCAACTTGAGGCATAGCGAGTGGAACAGCAAGCCTTATTTCGTGGCTAGATATCCCGTATCCTCTCCTGATCTGATGTAGAGTACAGGACTGAAAAGAACTACTCGTACCACTACTCCGTATATGTTGCACTGTGTGGCTCAGCATCTTCTTTTCAAACCATGGGCGGACCTCCCGGATCGTCCCGCGGTTGCGTCACTTGCAAAAGACGAAAGCTTAAGGTAAGATAGCAAGCACATTTGTACGGTTCGGGTTGGATGCTGACCCTATCACCTGCAGTGTGATTTCCAGCATCCGTTCTGTAGCCGTTGTCGTAGGTCAGGATACAAGTGCGAAGGGTATGCACGCGCCACTGTTTTCGTCAACCGCGATGATAGCTCCATAGCCACGTCCGATCGCAATGTATTAAACGCAGCACGACGAGAGAATTCCTATCAACGCCGAAGACCCCAGAAAGAATCGGGAGCGAAACCTCTCAACGAGAGGGGGGCGGCTTCAACTTTAATTTTCGATTATAGCTATAGTAGCGTTGCGGCTTTACCCGCGCTTTGGCAGAACTTTATGGATGCGTGTGGGCCGAGATGGAGAGAATGGGATTGGGCTAGTGAGGCTCAACCTTGCTACCGACCTCTATTATGTAACGCCCTTTTCGCAGCCGCCACCGGCTCGGCTGGTCGTCGACGCTCAGACGAAGGGCTTGTGCTCCAAGCCATGTCGGCTTATTCAACTGCATTGCAGCAGATGTGTCAAAGCATGCTTTCCTCAGACCCACCACCTAATGGACTTCTGTTGACTGTCATTATGGCTTTCCAGACTTACGAGGTGCGTTGTTTTTCTTTTTTAGTTCTCTCTTTCTCTAGTTCTTGAGTAAAAACTAAGCTATCGCCACTTACTGATCGAGATCTTCATCACTAGATGTCTCAATGCACTGGCTCACTTAGGTCTTGGGCAACACATATTCAAGGAGCATTAGCTATTATGAAGTCGGAAGATCCAAAGGCTCGTAGGAAAGCCAGGAATCAGAATATCGTATGGATCTTAGTAGTAAGTGAACGAATATTACCTTAATATACAACCGGACGACTAAAGGAAAATAGTTGTATTTGGGGCTTTTATTACCGAAACCAACGCCTATGTTGAAGCCTGTCAAGCCCACTAGAAAACTAGAAGCCCCGAAACCTTTCTCTCAAACCGCTAGCTCCATGGAAGAGTCCCAGATAGAATATCAGGCAGAGTTAGTCGAGCTTCTAGATACATATCAACACCTGGAAGATGATTTCCAGAAGTTTAGTCTCGCATCCCCCAAATATCTAACCACTAGGACGCAGCAACTACTTGTTGATGCCGATAATTTCGAAAGGAGGCTAGTCTGCTGGTCCGAATGTCTGCAAGGAGTCAAACCCAGTGATGGTTCTGTTCCCCAAAACCAGGAAGCGAGCGACGACGAATGTTTCCCTACCAGGATCGTCTTCGAAAACAGATGGATTGCGCATGATCATGTTCATTACTGGAGTACGAAGCTTCGACTGTGTGAACTCAAATCAAGGGTGCTATATCGGACATCAAGTAAGTAACTTACTTTTGCACGGTACCAAGATAGAGCTAACCTTGTTCAAGGGTTAGATAAATGTCAAGACACGGGCGCCTCGGAGCAGGCTTTGGATGAGGAGATGGAATCTCTCGCAATCATGATATGCAAGTCACTTCATTGTTTTCGGGAACTGACAAACACATCGTTGGAAGCTCCCCGGGAGGTGTTATACCCTTTATGGATTGTTTCCAGACACTTCTCGAAGAGTCGAGGATCTGAATGGCAGTGGTGTAAGCGTTTCAGTCGTCTCATCATCGCGGATGGGTTACAGATTGCTGAGTATCTCGTCGACCCGGATCCTTGGACTATGAAATCAGCGGGGCTCGCTTCCGACCAATGCTTGGATCATAAGGATGGATTTATTGCTTTGAAGTAGCAGTTACTTACGAAAGTCGCGTATGATGCCCTGCGATCTGATTCAACAATGTTTATAAGAGATTTCAAAGGTTAAATATGGCTCTGAACTATGACTGTGACCAATTATCCAATGCATTTATAACCGGATGTAAGTAGTGAATTTAGCCATCGGCTCTTCCCAGTAGAAAAGCATAACCTCACAACTAAGGAATCTGATTGGTAAACCTTATTTAGAATGACTTTGATAGCAGTTCTCACTAATTAGAACTATTAAAACTATTATGTTATAATGCCACAACAAAATATAGATAAAAATTTGATGTGTTACAAAATACGAATAAAACCGGCCGTGAACCTCACCGCACTACCTGCATTTCGTGTTACACCAACGCGATCACTCACCATATCGGGACACGGGGTCAGGTGATAGCCGTTATACCGATACCCTACCATGCCAACTCCCAGTTCCTTTCAACACGTATTTCACTAACTCACCCAGCTGATAGAGGCATCTGATCAATGCCGCATCTAGAGTGGGACAAGGATCAAATACGTATACCCTTCCTGCCTGGCAGCGGAAGTGCATCAGATCTCCCGCAACGCCACATATACTTCCGTTCGCCCCCTCCCCTTAATCACGTAAAGCAATCAGCCTCAAGCGGACAAAATCTCAGAGTTGAAACAGTACTGCACTCGATGAGATGTAACTTGAAAAGGCTCTGATATCGCCCGAGTTCTATGGGGTTTCGAATTCCGTTCTAGCCGTTTCGAGATGAAGAGTGCGAGGTACTGCGGCCAGGCAGGCGACTAATGAGTGTCGGCTGTAAAGACGCAGTGTTTGTCTTCGCGGTCTGCATCTACTGCAATGCCGATGTTACTCAAGGGAGTACCGGCAGCTGGACATTCACTTCTTCATATTGCAGGTGGATAAAAGGGTTTCAGGAATTCCCAAATCGAGACATGTACTTACTTACCAAGTCGCTGTACATTTTACAATGCGTACGAGTACTCCCTTGCTGAATTAGATCGACGCATACTATATCAATCTTGGGTTATGGATCACCGCATTCAACTTCCTCAATCGAGAATGCCTCCGAATGTCTAGACGGTGGTGCTGATACCTAGAATTGTACAGTCTGATGAGAAGTTATATAAGAGTTTGTTGAGTGCACTGTGATTTGTTAGAGAGCACTTACTTGTTACTCAACCATCGAATCTCCAAACACCGAAATGTCGTGCCCTGTCCACAGCGAAGCCAATGGTACCGTCCTAGTGCAGGAGGCAAAAACTTCCAGTCCTACAAAATTAATTCCTATACCTCAACCACCAGATCATTACTTCGGACTGTTGGGCAATCTACCTGATATCGACCCAGAATTCCCCATGAGATCGCTCTGGCATCTCGCCGACCTGTATGGACCGATCGTGAAACTTAAAATTGGGCAACCCGTTGTCCTGCTCTCGAATCAGGAATTCATCAACGAGATGTGCGATCAAGATCGCTTTGAGAAGAAGCCCAACGTAGTTCTGATGGAGGTCCGAGCTCTGCTTGGGGATGGACTGTTCACTGCAAAACCTGGAGAGGCGAATTGGGGCAAGGCACATCGCCTATTGATCCCTTTATTCGGACCTCTTGGTATCAAAAACATGTTTGACGACATGATGGATATTTCCTCGCAGATGATTTTGAAATGGGATAGGCAAGGGCCAGATCATGCTATTGACTGCAGCGATAATTTTACCCGTCTTGGTACGTACCAAAGCTTTTCTAGTCCAGACACATACTGATTTAGAAAGCGTTTGACACGATCGGGTTATGTTCTTTCAGCTATCGCTTCAACGAATTCTATCTCGAGCAAGCCCATCCGTTTGCTCAGCAGATGGCCGATGTCCTGATCGAATCGGGTAAACGGGCGAGCCGTCCCGGGTTTTTGAACCAATGGTATTATACGGACGAACGAAGGCGACAGGAGAATGTCCAAAAAATGCACGAATTGACAGACGAGATTATCGCTGAAAGAAAACGCAACCCCCAGCCGGATTCGAAAGATCTGCTGAATACCATGTTGAACTCAGTGGATAGAGAGACAGGAGAGAAGCTATCAGACGAAAATATTCGCTTCAACATGTGTACCTTTCTGGTTTGTCAATATTGTTCCTTAATGGCTTCGTTGCTTACAAAAATAATATAGGTCGCGGGTCACGAAACCACAAGTGCAACTTTGTCCTTCTGCTATTACCAACTTGCGAAACACCCGGATAAATTACACAAAGCTTACCGAGAAGTGGACGAGGTACTTGGCAACAACATCTTGGAGTACAGTCACATAACTAAGCTCAAGTACATTGATGCATGCCTCAAAGAAACACTCCGTTTGAGCAATCCCATTGGCGCGTTCAATGTGAGCCCCAAGGAAGACACAATCATTGGTGGGAAATACTTCGTGACCAAGGACACCGTGTTGCAGGCCAATCTGAAAGGTCTTCACACCGATACCAAAGTATGGGGAGAGGATGTTGATGAATTCAGACCTGAACGGATGCTGGATGGCTGTTTTCAAGCACTTCCCCCAAACTCCTGGAAACCTTTCGGTAACGGGATGAGAGCCTGCATTGGCCGCGCTTTCGCAGAGCAAGAGATGATTATGAATGTTGCTCTTGTGCTTCAACGCTTCCAGATTGAGCTTGCAGACCCAGCCTACGAATTGCAGCTTAAATCTACGTTGACAACCAAGCCGCTTGACTTTGAGATAAAAGTTAGACGCAGACCTGGGAAAGTATTCACAACAGGAGTACCTCCTGGCATTCCTTCCGAAGTCGCCCGGAAGTACCATGATCCATCTGCTCATGTTGGGGAAAATAGGGACGTTAGTAGTAAACTCTCACCCATCACAGTTCTTTTTGGGGGGAACAGTGGGACCTGTGAGGGTTTCGCTCAAGATATTGATTCTAAAGCAGCGGGATACGGCCTCCAAGCAAATGTACGGAGTCTAGACTCCGCTACTGAGAATCTCCCAATAGACCAACCAATTGTGATCATTTCAGCCTCGTACGAGGGAAAACCTCCAGACAATGCCAGGAAGTTTGTTACTTGGCTGGAGCAGTTCAAAGGCGCCGATAAACTTGAGAATGTCAAATATGCAGTTTTCGGTGTTGGAAATTCGGACTGGGCAAGCACTTTTCATCGAATTCCGAAATTCCTCGATGAAAATATCGCATCTCGTGGGGCCACTCGCTTTCTGGAAGCTGGATACACGGACGTCAAGACTGATCTCGTTGGTCCTTGGGAAGACTGGTCGGAAAGGCTCTGGGAAACACTCGGAGCACATTCCGGTACGACAAGAGTGGCCGGTGAGAGCACAATCTCGGTTTCTGTGCAGAGTGATCAGATCACTCAGATACTTGGCGGCGAGGAAATGACGTTAGGAACTGTGGTTGCTAACAATGAGCTGGTGGGAACAGAAGTGGGACCTGCAAAGAAACATATGGAGGTCAGACTTCCAAAAGGAGACGAGTACACAGCAGGCGACTATCTCGTTGTTTTGCCTCGCAACCCAGAGCAAACTGTAAGGCGAATCCTCAACCACTTCGGACTTTCAGACACAGATGTCATGTCCATCACTGGATCAAGAAAGAAGTTCCTGCCCAAGACTCCAACGACGATTGGCCATTTCCTCTCAACAGTGGTCGAGCTCAGCACTCCCATCACGAAGCGCCAAGCCGAGGCACTCATGGCATATGCAAGTGCGGAAAGGCAATCTGCCATTGCAGAGCTGAAGGAGGACGCAGTTTACCAGACGTATCTCCAAGAGAGATACAGTATCATCGATGTCATTGAAAAGTTTCAACTCAATGTACCTTTCAGTACTTACATCGACATGCTGCAACCATTGACACCGAGGAAGTTTTCGATCTCATCTTCCCCAATATGTTCTTCAAACCGAAGCTCAACTACCGGTAAAGACCATGCCTACATCGCCTCCATCACCTATGATGTATTTGAGGCACCTGCTTGGTCTGGCCGCAACACCTTCTGCGGCGTGGCATCCACATTTCTTGCATCACGTCGCTCGGGCGACAAGATTCCCTGCTCCGTTCGACCCACCAAAGTAGGCTTCCGCTTACCTACCAGTCTTGAGACACCCATCATCATGATTGCAGTTGGAACGGGCCTTGCACCCATGCGAGCCTTCATCCAAGAACGCGCTGCTATCATTGAGGTCGGTGTGCGAAAGCTGGGCCGCGCGATCCTCTTCTTTGGCTGTCGCCATGAAGATAAAGACTACATCTACAAAGACGAGCTGCGCGAGTGGGAAACGAAAGGCGTCGTGGAGGTTAAGACGGCATTCAGCAGGATGGGAGACCCACCGAAGCATGTGCAAGATCTTGTTTGGGAGAACAGGAACAAAATTGCCGATTTGTTTCAAGCTGGAGCCAAAATCTTCCTCTGTGGAAGTGCAGCAAGACTCGGTAGGAGCGCAGCGGAGGTTTGCAAGAAGATTCATCGCGAAAGATCGGGGTGTGGTGAAAAGGAGGCGGATGATTGGCTTGAAACGATGAAGGAGGACCGTTATGTGAGTGATGTATTTGGGTGATCAAAAGATCAAGAGTTCTCCAGTCCATGGCCATACTGTATTTAGAACCATTTTCATAAAAAGTGTTTGTCACTTAGTTCCATCCCATCTATGTGTCTTGCCCAAAGCTTCCGCCGTTAAGCTTTTGCTAAGCATTGCTAGGCTATGCTAGGCTACTTATAGCAACGATCGCTTCCAAGATTAACACTGGGGCGGGATAACTAGTCTGGGGTCACGATGGCATAGCCAATAAGAAGCAATACACCGGCTAGAACATGCACCTCGCCGCAGGGCTGAAAGGGCCGCTCAGCTATCAACCTATCAAATTAATTTTAGTACCTGAAACTGGCCTCTGAGTGGTTAGCTCTACGACACATTTTGATTGCATTAAGGCACAAAGCCTTGGCGGCTGAAACAGGATTCCATTCACAGCTTTTATGACGCCGTATGAATACCCCAAACCGGTCGGTCTTTATAAGGCGCAAGTCTTCAAGAAGGCTCCCGGCTCCGTCGTTCAACACCATTATCCTTTCGCCATTGGAGAATTGGTCCTCTCACAAAGTCAGCCTACATTATTTTCTTTAGTGGAACAGCCTTGCCCACCTATCTTCCGCGGCGCATCACCACAGCCATGGATGTCACCGATCTCCTCAACCTAGTCGCACGAAAGACCAAGACGAAATACCCGAAGAAGAAGTCCAAGGTCAAGCCAGGAATCATCGCCGCAATAGTCGTTATCGTGATCGTTGTAATCATTATCGCATGCATCGTTGCGTTCTTCGTCATACGCAACAAAAAGAAGAAGAAGGCTGGGTTTGGAGGTGGGAAGATAGAGGGTGGACCAGGACACCATGTGGAGCAAGGAACACCAATGGTCGCCCCTCCGGGAGGCAATAACAGTTATCAACCCCTCCAGCATCAACCGGAGCACCTGCCACCACAGGGGTATCCGCAACAGAGCTACCCCATGGCTGGAGCACAAGGCTATGGTGAAGGAGGCTATCCTCCAGGACAACAGGCTACGGGGCATACGGGCGCAGCAAATGATTACTATCGGCAGCAGTGATTGATGGACGGGCGAAGTTATTTTGTAGGTTTGGTTTATTGGGGGAAAGGTGGAGGAGCACAAATGAATACATTGTGGATGTTGATTGGATCCATTTGCAATATCGATATGACTTTTTAGGAGATAGGCTGGTGGGAAAGGTTGTCAAAGGGATCCGAAGCGTTGAGATGTTTAGCCAATTCGGAGGTCTGCTCCCGTTGAAGAAACTCGACGTAGGACTTAGTTGGAAGCGGGGAGTCAGCAAGAAATAGTGCGCCGGTCGGTTGATAATCGGTTGATACCCATTACGATATAATGACAATGACAAATTTCTTTTGAGAAATATTATCGATGAATTTCGATTCCATTCGAGTATATGTCGAGACAATCACAACGAAAGAAATTGTTTTGAGCTGTCCACCAGGAGTTTTGTTGTATCACATCATCCGAGGTTCCTTTCCAGCTTTTCTTCATTCCACCTCTACTCGTCTCATTCTTTAAAAACTATTGATATCGCGGTTTGGCCTGGAGAAAGTGTCTCCGGCCATTTTGATGTCTTTGACAGCTTTGTCCGAGATTGTTGAGATTTAGAGAGAACCTGGTTTTCGTGAACTGTGTGGCCCCTGATCGTCGTTCAACTTTCCCAGAAACGAGAATCGAACCATCTCTCAGCAACGGGTACCCAATACGAAGGCTTTGACTGATGTTATAACATACGACAGCCTCTATCTCCACCGTGAAGACCTGACTGGCGAGCTCTAGTACACTTCGGCCTCCATTGTCCAAAGCTTTGAGGTCGCTCCTATGTTCGTGCAGGAGCCTAAGAAGTTTCAGTGAACCAATATACACAGCACAAAAGAGAGGCGTGTATCCGAGATAAGGATGCGTTTCGTCCACTGAGGCGCCAGCTGAAAGTAATGTCTTGCTCCTCAATGCCTGTATTTCAATCTTTATATATCTGTCGATGTCGGGAGAAATAATGTTGGATGAGACCTGAATCTTGAAACTAGGGATGCCTGGTGAGTCCATTGAATATGTGGCATCTTCTCAACTCGAAACAAAAACCTTTACTTGGGAGATGACCCAAAGACCTGTAGTCATTTTCAAATGTGAGAACACAAGTTTCCTGTCCGATTCAGACATCTCGTCTAACCCATCAACGAACATGATAACAGATGATAGGCTCTCGATTGAAGACTCAATCAGGCGAATCAGGTCTTCAATGTCTGGCTTCTTGCCATCCACGATTTTCACGCTCGACATTGCTCGCACGATAAAAGAGATTTCCGAGTGTTCCCTCGTTGAAAACGTCCTTCCCTTTCTCGTCTAAACTTTCCAGAAATCGAGCTATGGCAATCTTCCAAGGACCACATGAATCGTCGCCGTCAGATTAGGTGAGCACGGGAGTGAACAACTTATCGACCATGGTTGACGGTGTCACCGGAATTATAGAATGTTCAAGATGATGGGGAGTTCGTTGAATTCAAGGCTGTAGAGAATCCGCTAGTTCGCGAGGTGTGGGTGGCTGTATGCCTTGCATTCAGTCCTTCTTGAATACTAGGTTCTTATTGGTTCGACTTCAACCATCTACAGCCTTGTGACTTTACCATCTGGGATCACGCGAAGGGGATTATCGAGTAATCCGCAGGTTGTCTAGTTCCAGAGAAACGTCCTCTAACGAATCCGTGAATTCGACTTTGTCGGTTTCATTGCTTAGACCCTTCGTTAGGGATTGTAACTGGTTTACCAGCCCTGACAGCGCTGAAATACTGGTGACATATCTTTTCTGTACTCCCCCAGCCGCCTTTGAAAGTAGTGCCGTTGAGAGCTGAAGAGCTGCAATTTGCAGTTCCAGAATCAATGATGGGGGCGGAGTAGCACAAGGCTTCATAGATGCCGTGACTTTGATGGTCTCCATCCAATTTTCCTGTGGGAGAGATGTGGAGGGATGATCAACGACAGCAAGTAAAGCACGAACAATCTCGAGTCCAAGAGCAGCATGTGCTAGAGTAGCCGCGTCGTTGACGCTGTTTGACTCCGATATACTTTTGAGGATCGATCGAAGATCTTCGAAAACAACCACCCATCCATCTTGACCGAGAAATCCTTCCGTGCCATCTTCGGATGCCAGAATGACTTCCAAGGCAAGCAACACTGGGTAGCGAAAGTCAAGAGCGCCGAATGAACTGGCCTTGTAAAGCTCTATGAACATATCCATTAAGCCTGCGCTTTCGCTGCGTAGATTTTCGTTCTCGTCTTCGCGGATCCAGATTGCGAGAGCTCTGATTCCAGCTAGAATTAATGGGTCAGCCGTGACATCATCTTTCATAGATTCCCAAGTCAAAGTGAGTCGTGTGCCCTCTGAAGTAGCAGATGTACCGCTTCGTGCCGATGGATGTAGTCCAGAAGCCCCAGCAATGGATGCGTCCCACCTGTCCCGAAGATATTCGATTGTCAGTGACATGGTTTCTGCGATGTCTTTCCGTAACTTCAGCAAAAGATCCGGTGGCATGCTAAATGATGGAACTCCCGTCTCGTCATCTAGGCTCCTGACAAGGAAGCCTATGAAGCTTGAAATAATGTCAAATGCCGCTGCTAGCCGCTGTGAAATAGATGAATAATCGGTACTGTTGAGTTGAGCCAGCAGTGATGGAAATGAGGAGCGTAAATCTATA
This sequence comes from Lachnellula hyalina, assembly GCF_007821495.1. NCBI lineage: Eukaryota > Fungi > Ascomycota > Leotiomycetes > Helotiales > Lachnaceae > Lachnellula > Lachnellula hyalina. Next base: position 77,053 of record NW_022157205.1, read on the forward strand.
AGCAACAGGTTAACGAAAAGGTACGAGAAGGGCTTGTTGTCAGAATTTGCCGAGATGTCGTCTTTGAAAAGTAGGATTGGACATTGTACTGGGAACGCTTGAAGTAATGCGGCTGCTAGTCTGGTGTAAGCTGCTCGGCCAGCTGCTGTCGGTTTGCGAGAGACAAGCTTGCGGAGGCTTGAGACGAGTGGAACGAGCCAACTGGGATTGGGAGAAATTGCCTTTTATCTATTAGAATTTGGGTAGATAGAACATGGTGCAAAGACATACTTCGAGTACAATTTTGGGAACGAAGTTACCGAGAAACTCAAGTAACGTGACTGCATCAGTTTGACGAAACACAAGGAGCAAAGCTGGAATGACCTTGTCAATGTTCTCTCGAACTGATGCCACCTCATTACTAATGGTAGACGCATTCATCCAAGTGTAGCCGAAAATGTCGAGTACACGAGAATATTGGGTGGCAATTTCTATCAATGGAGAGAGATCATCAACGTGCAGGATCTCCAATGCTCCTTCCGGATGGCTTGCAAGTGTCAATATGGTCTGGAGAATCAGTTTTGTAGTTTCCGAAGAGCTGAAAAACTATTAGCACGTGATATCAACGAAGGACTCAAGGAAGCCGACCTTTGAACTAAAGCTTTGATCAAGGGGTTTATCCTTCCAATAATTCGTTTGTCTCTCAAAGAGTTCTCAGGCAAGAGGACGGTGAAGGTATGAAGAACAGCAACAGCAAGATCGACCATGTCTTTCGCCTCCGTTTTGCTGACATTGTCATTCTGTTGAGCTCGAAGTAGTCGATCCAAAAACTTCGGAGACAGAGCTTCCCAAAGTACATGTATGCGAACCGGATCTTGCACTAGCTGCCCATTGTCGAGAACACTCTTGAGAAGAGCAAGGCCAACGAATCTAGATGTATCATCCTTCGCTTTGAGTAGTTCTTGCATCTTTTCGAAAGTTGCAGAAGGATCAGTGAGACCAGAAGGTCCTGCTGAAGCTACCCCGGCCATGTTTGAAATCTTCCTGGGAATCACAAAAAAGCTGGAAGTTTTTTTGATATTGACGCGTTTTCACCACCGGTACTGTAGAAATACTCGAGTATGTCGGAGCGGAAGAATATTTCGCCGACTGCATCAGGAACTCCACCAGGTCTAGACTCGAGATTATGTACTTTACGCCCCTTAATAGAAACATGCGACTGGAATACTCAGATGTTTGATTATGGCAAGCACAGCAGCGGGCTACTTCCGGCCCAGCGGACAAGAAAGTTCGTCGTCGCATCGAAGCCCCCCGAATCCAACAGTCGACGACGAGAGCGAGAATGAGAACGACGATCCTGTCGCAAACCATTCGAGAGAAGAGGCATTGCTTTCTGAGGACCCTCTAGAGGAGAATGGACCAGAGATCATGTCCTTCAAACGTAAGCAGAAGCAACCGACAGCCTCGCGATTTCTATCTGCCCTTACAGGCAGCAACAGCCCCGCGCGTCAAGCTACGCCCTCTCCCCGACCTGGAACACCCAGCCTACATGGTTTAAATGCTATAGGCGGAAGTACAGAGGGAACTAATAATCTAAATTCAAAAGATGGAGGCCCACTCGACTGGTATGTGGAAGGCCCGGGCCGAAGAGTTGGGTACGAGGATATGACCGCAATCGACTGGATTTTCGAATACACAAAAGAACGACAGCGTCTGCGAACTCTGTACTCGAGTGCTACTGGAATACTGGGTTATGTACAACAATCTCTAGACGCAAGTCAGATCTGGGTGGTCTTGATTTTGACGGGGCTTGCAGCGGGCGTCTTTGCGGCAGCAATAGACGTGGTGAGCGACTGGCTTGGAGATTTAAAGACAGGATATTGCTCTGCTGGAGAGGATGGTGGCCGTTTTTATTTGAACAAATATTTCTGCTGTTATGGATACGACGGATTTTCGCAATGTAGAGATTGGCTGTCTTGGAGCGTGGCTCTACATGTGACATCAGCTGGAGGTAAATGGTTTATAGAATACTTCTTTTTTCTCTCATTTTCGGTAAGATGACATGCCACGACTCTCAGAATATTGCTAATATATGGTTTGGAAAGGTTGTTTTTGCTCTCTGCGCAACTTTGTTGGTTCAGGAGTACGCATTGTTTGCGAAGCATAGTGGGATACCCGAGATCAAGACCGTGTTGGGAGGCTTTGTTATACGGCGTTTTATGGGAACATGGACTTTAGCTATAAAGTCCCTTGGATTAGTAAGTGAACAACACTGATGCTTCTGAAGCAATTCTAATGTGTGACAGTGTCTGGCAGTCGCATCTGGAATGTGGCTTGGGAAAGAAGGCCCACTTGTTCACGTAGCATGTTGCTGCGCGAATCTTTTTATGAAATTATTTGGCAACATCAACGGAAATGAAGGTAGCATGTCCTAATATCCTGAAAATGATGATTCTGACACTGCTAGCGCGGAAAAGAGAGGTTCTGTCTGCTGCCGCTGCAGCTGGGATATCGGTTGCATTTGGATCTCCCATCGGAGGAGTTCTCTTCAGTTTGGAGGTCAGTCGAAAGTCCTGGTGCATTATACCACAGCTAACTCTACGAAAGCAATTGTCGTATTATTTTCCCGACAAAACAATGTGGCAGAGCTTTGTCTGTGCGATGACGGCTGCTGTTACACTGCAGGCGCTCGATCCGTTCAGAAGTGGAAAGCTTGTGCTCTACCAAGTAACATACAGCACTGGCTGGCACGGATTTGAGATGGTACCTTTCGCAATTTTAGGTATCTTCGGGGTAAGATGACCTGATTTATATTGGGGCTTCTGCTAACTGAGTTTAGGGTATTTACGGTGGCCTGTTCATCAAGTTGAACATGAAAGTTGCTGAATGGAAAAAAGCTGCTACTTGGCTGCCTGGACCCGTTACCCAAGTTGCCATAGTAGCATTACTTACAGCACTAATCAACTATCCAAACTTATATATGCGAGCTCAGTCTTCTGAATTGGTCTACTCGCTCTTTGCAGAATGTTCCACAGTTGTTGACGACCAGTTTGGGCTGTGCAAAACGGGGGCTGCCACGGCTGGAACAATCTTTTTACTTGTGTTTGCAGCCATTCTTGGCTTTTTCCTCGCCTCGATTACATTCGGCTTGCAGATCCCAGCTGGTATTATCCTGCCTTCCATGGCGGTCGGCGCCCTTTTTGGGCGGGCAGTTGGAATCATCATGGAAATTTGGGTCCACAACCACCCAACCTTTTTTCCATTCGCATCTTGCGAACCAGACGTCCCTTGTGTTACACCAGGAACATATGCCATTATTGGCGCTGCGGCTGCACTTGGTGGAGTTACTCGAATGACGGTATCGATCGTCGTTATCATGTTTGAGCTCACTGGAGCTCTCACTTACGTCCTTCCCATCATGATAGCAGTCATGTTCAGCAAATGGGTCGGCGATGCATTCGGGAAACGCGGGATCTACGAGAGCTGGATTCATTTCAACCAATATCCATTCCTCGACAACAGCGAAGAAACCGTCATCCCAGACATACCCGTCAGCCAAATCATGACACGCGTCGAGGACCTAGTAGTTCTGACAGCAACAGGGCATACTATCAACTCCCTTACCAATGTCCTAGCCACTCACCCCTGCCGCGGCTTCCCCGTAATATCAGATCCGAGGGAAGCAATCTTGCTAGGCTACATATCACGAGCAGAATTAACATACAACCTCCAAAACTCCACCCAACCCCCACGCTCCCTCCCTCTAGAAACCGAAGCCTTCTTCTCACACCAACCGCTCGCCGACCCCCGCACAACGCTCGATCTCCGACCCTGGATGGACCAAACGCCCATTACTCTCCCCTCACGTTCCAACCTTCTCCTCACCGCCACCTACTTCCAAAAACTAGGACTCCGATATGTTCTATTTAGCGATCGGGGCGTCCTCCAGGGACTGCTGACGAAGAAGGATGTATGGTATGTGTTGAATGGTGCAGAGGAGACGAGACGTACGACGGGTGCGGATGAGGGGCTGACGAGGGAGGATGGGCAGGGTGAGCAGAGCGGGTTGTTGAATAGGGAGGAGAGTAGTGAAGATTTAACACCGGCTAGTCCGGTTGGTGATGTACCTATATTGTGAGGTGATATTATATAATTGAATTTAGCGTTGTTTTCTATCACCCTAGTAGGTTTGGTCAGATCCATCGTCGTCTTGTTTTGCGATCTTAGACTTGGTTAACCTTGGTCGTTTACCTCAAAGCAACGCTTTATTTCCTCGAGAAAAGGCTCGAGATTACATTCAGAAATCACAGTACCACTGAAAGAGAATTCACTATTGGACGTAGAATCGTAATAAGGAACTTAGCGTGGTATCTATAAAAGCACAAAACATATTCTCAAAAATTCCACTACACCCCAGGAATTCCCACATCACCATTCTCCCTCGCAACATTCATAAACACCTCCTCTAGCGTAGGTCCCTGAATGGTATAATCCTGAATAAACCTCTCTAATTCCCTCCCCCCTGCCGCACTCCCTTCCACGCGTCCTTCCTCCTCAACAACATCCCCCTTCAACCCCTCCATAACCCTCATAATAGCCCCCAACGCGCGCTTGTCATGTGGTAGATTGAAGCTCACTTGCCCATGCCCATCCACATAATTCGCCACCCGTCCCCAAAACCGCTCCTGCACAACCTGCTTCACTTCCTGCGCATTCGTGCCCGGGACTCTGACGGCGCGAACACTATACGCGCCACCGTGACTTTCTTGCAAGGAAGTAAGCGTACCAGTAGCCAGCATTTTGGTCCCCATGATAGCAACGTCTGTAGCGAGCGCTTCTGCTTCCTCCATACTATGCGTTGTGAGGAGAATCGCGTGGTTGACACTGATATCCTGGAGGGCTTTCCATAAGACACGTTTCGCTCCTGCGTCTTGACCTGTACTCGGTTCATCTAATAGCAGAACGCGGGGGTTGCCGAGAATGGCAATAGCGACACTGAGCTTGCGTCTTGTGCCACCAGAAAGAGCTTTGACGGACAGGTCTTGGTAAGAAGCTATGTTTAGCGCTTTGAGCACTTTGTCTACATTACCGACGACATTTTTGAGACCTTTAACAGTGGCGTAGAAGCTGAGCGTTTGGCGTACTGTCAAGTTATCGATCGCGTCGTCTTGGGGACAGACACCCATATTCAACCTTACACGATGCGGATCTTTCTGAACAGATACGCCATCGAGATGAATGCTGCCAAAGTCGGGCTTCAGTTCGGAGCGAATCATGTTGATGACTGTCGTTTTCCCCGCACCGTTTCCGCCGAGCAGGGCGAGGGTTTCGTTCTGAGAGATGGAGAAGGAAACGTTCTCAACAGCGAAGACCTTGCCGAAGAATTTGGAGATGCGGGAGACGTCAAGGATCTGAGATTTGTTGGCCCTTGCGTTCTTCTCCGCAAGCGCGGCTGCATTTTCTTCGTTGTTGGACTCGACAATGTAGTGGAGACGAGCGGGAATTCCGCGGTTGGTGATGTTTCGACGTATCCAGTCTGCGCTTCCGTACTCGTATACGCCAAGCACGGTAATGAGGAAGATTATTTGGATGAAGAGGTTTGCGTAGACACTTCCATACCGGACATATGCAAAAGGATTGCTGGTATCTGCGACTCCATACTTGCCACAAAGAATTTCGAAACTGTTGTTGGCTAAGAATAATGCTCTTAGAAGATTGGCACCTGGAGATGTCAAGCCGACAGCATATTGAATCGCCGAATACGTCTCGTGAAGGTTATCTGAATTGCCAAACGACTGGTTCATGATGTAGCCAACTAGATATATGGCGGATAGTAGAACATGAATACCAGCTGCGATTGCAAAAGCTGCCTTCTTGGTGAAAAGAGATAGCACGTAGGTACCGAGATAGGTTGCAATACCGAACAAAATAAACACCCCAAGAATATAGCTTGGGGCATACCAAACCTTTGCAGCTGGTCCCGTAAAGAGAATCCCCCAAACGATGAAAGCCTGGATGACAATGAGCTGGAGGTCGAAAAGCAGGTATCCAAGCCAGAGGGCAAAAGGCGAAACACCATTGCAATATTGAAGAGCTCGAACACGATTGTTCTTCTCGAATGCGGGATATATGACTGCGATGCTTGCCGCAGCAATAAACGATAGCGCAATCAAGACATCGATGGGCATCGATCTAAAGTCGACTTTGTTCTCGGCATGGCGCATTGATCGAATCGACGGGATCATCTGCTTGGCAATTCCAGTCTTCTTGGTACTATTCGCGATCCGATTGGTAATTATACTAAATCCGATCATACTTTCCCCGATTGCTTCTTCGTACTCAAGCGTCTTGTAGAACATCACTGCACTCTCATCTGAGGGCGCGAATATGGTGAAAGGTACGGTCGACTGCCGGGTGGAGTTGCTGATCTCGGCAATCATATCGTCTGTAGTATTGACGAAAGCTCGAGTGGCGAGAGCTTCTGTGGTCTGCCAAGTGCTATTTGTTGCGGACCTTGATCCCGAGTTGCTGAAATAGCGGCTGACAACCGATGCATAAAGGTCGTCTTGGGCGGTGTTGGTCCATTCGGAAGTTGGGCCTAGAATTGCCTTGGTATTGGATGATTGGTAACCTGAAGGATTAGATGTTGTATATACGTAGATTGAAGGAATGGTTCCGTCTTCGAGGGGTGCGAACGTTGGTGCGCTATAAGGAGACGAATAATTGCCACTGGAAGCCTCGTGAAGAAGTTGATCATTCGTGGCACATGTCTGAAGGGCATCGAATTTGGGAACGAACTTTACTAAGGCTGCTGCGATGATAATCGGGATTATGAGGTTAATAGCGTAGGAAATCCAGCCAGCTTTTTGCATGAGCAGCAAGTATCGCTTATTGAACAATGCCGAGATTTGTCTGGCAAGACCAATCGAATGTCCAATGTCGAGATCAATGTCCCTTGCATTCTCTTGCTCCAGAGCAAAGACTTTCTCATCGATGACCGTTTCATTTTCCTCTTCGCCAACAATACCATCACCGCCATGATCGCGAATTACGGTGTGGGAATCCGATGTGACTTTCAGAAAGACTTGCTCCAGTGTTGGAAAGACCACGTTGAAAGTGTTGTCTTCCGAGAGCTCTTCCAACTCAATAATCTTTCTGGTGGCTTCGGCTGAATTTGGAGACCGCCACACCAAATTGTCGTCCTCGGCATCATTATTGCTTCGAATTGAATAGTTGTCTCCAAATCGTGCTTTGAGCGAGGTTCCAGGTCCTTCGCAGACTAATTTACCTTTGTAAAGAATGGCAATGTGGTCAGCTAAGACATCAGCTTCGTCCAAGAAATGAGTAGTGACAAGTATAGTGCGTCGAGCGTGGCCTTTTTGTATGATATTCCAGATATTACGTCTTGAAAGGGGGTCCTTTGAGATGATTAGCATATTCCTTTGACATATGGTAGAAAGAAACTCTTACCAAGCCACTAGAGGCTTCATCAATACAGCAGACTTTCGATCCACCAACAAATGAAATAGCAAGTTGTAATTTCCGCATTTGCCCACCACTGAGAGTTTTTGCACAAGCACCGGCCTTTCCCAATAGGTCGCACTCCACCAAGACATCGTCATCGTCAACGGCGAGGTCTTCGAAAGCGGCAGTCTTAAGCTGTCTCCATATTTTGATATGCTCTTGGACAGTAAGTGAGTCCCAGAATACCTGAGCTGATTAGTAGATGTCACATACGGGATACCAGGACACTTACATTGCTTTGTGGACATATACCAAAGACCAACCCAGCTTCATTAAGCTCCAGCTGCGATCCGGGGTCCATCGCAGTCATACCAGCAGTGCACTTGAGCGTCGTAGTTTTCCCACCGCCGTTTGGACCAAGCAGGAATGTAACCGAACCTTTTTTGACTTCCAAGTTAAGATCGCTTACAGCCTTAACTGGCCCGCCCTTATTCATAAACGGCCAGTACCACGGCCGTTTCCCATAGTAAGTTTTCGAGAGACCAGTGCAGCGAACAGCCACGTCACTTGTGGCATCGATAGTGTCGAAGTTCCTCGACACTCCCCAGAGGCCATGCTCAATGCCATAAGCCGCAGCAGAATAGACTACAATCTGGAGGATAAAGAAAACGACGTAAAGATATCCATTCATAAATTGGTACTTTACCTCACCGCCATCTACATTGGTGTAGTCGGTGCTGTTTGGTGCAAGAGAGAAGGGCCGCAGGTAGTACTCTCTTGTTGCGACATCGCCAATGAGAGTTGCGTAAGTGCAGGGTGGAAATATGGCAGCCAATGCCGTAACCTGGGTCTGAGGGTTGTCGCTAGTCAAGGACGCGGCTAAGGTAACGAGGGCAAGTGCAAACGCAAGGGTTGAGGTGTAGAGCCCGGCGAGCTGAGCCTTAGCGAAGAAAGAGGCCAGAAAATGTGACGAAGCAATCAGGGAAGCACCAGCCAGAAGTGTGACCCACAGGAATAAGATGTCGGATGTTCTAGTGAATAATATCTTCGTCAAGAGAATTGAGCTGATGAGAAACCCGGGGAAGTAGACAGCGAAGAACGAGATGAATGTTGACAGTATCCTGGGTGTGATTGACACTTTTTGGGCTGCCATCAACTCAGCCATCGAAGTCTCTCTTTCCGTAGCTACGAAAGTCGCAAGATGGTACACGACGCCGATTAGGATGAGGATGAAGACAGGAGCAACAAACGCGCCGACTAGGTCGAGCCTTTAAAGTCTCAAGTCAGTCAGGTATCAACATCATGAGAGGAAAACATACCAGAATTCAGCATGGGTAGGAGGCGCTGCTGCGCTGGATAGTGATGAGTAGTGCGACCCCCCATAAGGTTGCACCGAAGGCCTTGAGACAGTCTGGAAGCCGCCAATATGAGAATCTAAAGCCCACTGGAGGGGCAAGACACGCTTGGCCATTACCGTGTCATCAGTTTGATAGTTACCATATCCATAACCCGAGAGCAATTTGTCGTCAAGTGCAATACTATATTCGACCGTTGTATCGTTTGAGGCCAGAAAGATGACAGCTGCAAAGCATTCACTGGTCCCTTGAGTAGACTGCTGGCACAGATAGAAGAGGTCATTGGGATCGTCAACTGAATAGCCTTGCATTGAGTCCATTCCAGACTGCCCAAGCACTCCATCGATAATTGGACCGAGGGTTTCATTTGAAACTCCATTTCGTACAAAGGCAAGTTTTTGTTTTGAGGCAACCTTCATAGCATCGGGTAGGTCCTTGACAGGGAAGGAAGTCGCGGAAATTCCAAATGGATCATCATAGCTCGATCCACTTTCTCGAATATGCTTGAGAAAGCTGAAAATGAGCGTAACAGCGATGGGGAAAACCAAAGCCCGCAGAATTAACGAGATAGGTGTTTTATAAAATATGAGGAAGTTCTTGTAAATGAGGGTGAGAGTCTGGCGATAAATTCTCTGCCATCGTGGGCGTTGGGTAGAGGTTGCCATCGTATATTAATAACTGTCAGACAACTTAGACCACCTAGAAGTTTTGTTCAGAGGTATGTCGTCTACAACCTATTCATCGGCGTCAAGAGGAGAGAAGAGCACTCGACCAACTCAGAATAAATGCAGGTACGGTTGATAACCACATAAAATAAAACATGCTCGAATATTGATTCGAGATATTAAGAGGAAACGAGGTAATATCTATGCGTAGAAATCGAGCTCTGAAACACAGTCTGCCTTGCACCTTGAAGGATCAGATTAGCGGGCAGCAGAGATCTCCATGGCCTAAAGAGGCGTAGCCAACAGTTTTGATTTCGATTGTGGCAGTGAAGTTGTGGAAAACGGGGACTAAGGGCGAAGCAACGCGAAGGATTTTGAAGATCCTTGGTCACTCATTAATTCAATCTGCTGCACTTGCAGGAAGATACGAGGTACAACATCGCCCGCGAAAGCAAGCAAGCTATACGGTAGTTGTAAAGACAACTCATGAATAACTTGTATTCACTGTCAGTATGAACGCTTAGACAGAAGAATTGCTTCGTCCCTACCTAGTAGGTAGATGCTGCGTTCAAACAGACCAGAGTGCTGCCTAAACAGGTAAACTAAGCCCTCAGTCATGTGATATGACTTATAGCCTGCCACACGTGACTAAGATCAGACACAGCCTTGCCTTGCAGGAATCGTTCATTCAAGAACAAGGCTCTCTGGTGTTCCTAGCATCAGAGCTTGGCCTAGCTCTCGCTGCTGCTTATTGTGATATCAGAATCATGGCGAAGCATCCAACGACCAATGACAAAGGACTGGGTCCGACTGACCCACCCACACAGCCCCCCGCCAAATCTGCTATCAATTTCCTCTCTCGAAAAAATTCCAAACATATTCGGATACATACTTATACGGGCAGTGGGTACGAGGGCCTCATCATGATACCGTAGATCTTGCCGACTCTTGAGTTAATCGATGAGCTCGTGTATAAAGATAGAAAGTAGGTGTTCTTTTAGGACGGCACAGTAGAGTGATCCTAGAGGAAATAAGGCGATGCGAATAAAGTAAAAGATACTGATGCCTAATCTGGAAGGTCTGAACGGGTTGTTGTTGCAGAGATAAAATAAATAAAGCCAGAGAGAGGGTTAAGAAAGTAAAAGCCTCAAACGAAGAGTATGATCACTGATTTATTTCTGTGCCTTGAGGTGCGCCCATTCACTGGATCGCAATGCAAAGGTCTAATCGGAGCTACAATCTCTTATTATGTAACTGTGGCTTCAGGATCAGAGGGTGGCGAGGGATTCTGCCAGGGCAGCGGCGAAGGCATTGGCTTCCGCCCGTAAACAACATATCTAGCACATATCAGCGTGGTCCGTCATTCGACTAAAACTCAACAGAAAGGGGGACTTACACCGGAACATACGCATGAATCGCCTTACTCTTGATATCTTTTCTCACATCCACCATCCCCACCTCCACCTCCTCCCTAGTCATCCCATGCGCCCGCGTCATAATCGCCATTGAAATCGCGGGTAAACCTTCTAGGAAATTACTCATACTCCATAACCCCAGTAGCTTCTGCTTGCGTCCCTTCGGCCAAGTATTGCTTGGCCATGCAAATCGTCTTTCCACCACACCTTCAAACCCAGCTTCTTGCATCCACCGCGCATAATCTTTAGTACAGCGCCAATCCCGCCCAATACGGCGAGCGCCCTCGTGCAGCTTACTGTTCCATGCTTTGATACAGGATCCCACGTGCGTGTCGTCAATAGAGAGGTAGTCAAATAGCACGTCTTGCATCTCCATGTACCCGCCTGGTTTTAGGGAGGCGAATGCTTGGTGGAAAATTTCCGCGGGGTTTTTAAAGCAGGTAAAAAGCATACGGCCGTGGATGAAATCAAATTTCTGGCTCCAGCTCCACTCATCTTCTGCGTCGTCGATTTCGAATTGGCAGTTTGGTGGCACGTATTCTGGTTGAATTGCACTGAGATCTGAAGGCAGGTAAGTAGACTGATACTGGGGAAGAGATGGGAAAGTACCTGTTCCTATGACCGTTGCGGAGGGGTTTCTCTCTGCATATTCCAGTGCCCAAAGTCCCGTGCCGGTACCTATGTCTAAGACACGCTGTGGATTCGAAATAGGTGCGAGGTGAAGCCTTCCATCAAGTGTAAGAGTCCAAAGGTGGTGTTGAAGATTTAATCTATCCTGCTCCACATCATCATTAGGCAGGTAGTATACTCCTTCCTTGTACTTATGGTACGCTCGTCCGTTCTCCTCAACTGACTCGTAAAGGCTCTCCCTCAAAGACACGGTGGAAGATTGAACATCAGAGCCGAGAGCCGAGTCCGTATCGCTGCTCTCTGAGTCTATGCGCAGGGATGTGGGATAATAGCCATCATCAACTTCGGGGTTGGGGTTCTGCACATTAGAGACACTGCCTACATATGCCTCGACAGGTGATGGGTTCCTTTGAATTTCCGTTTGACTGACTTCGGCCGCGACCATATCGACATCAGGGTTTTCATGTTGCGAAACTGGCTGGGGTAAATTTGAAGTCTTAGCTTGGTATGGCTCGGCCGCGGCTTCAGAAGGTAAATATGAGGTTCCAGCTTTGGTGGCTTGGGTGTCTGAATGCGCTTGAATCTGAGAAGTCGTCGTTTGGTGACCCTCGGTCTGGTCAGTTTTATCATCTAGGGCCATCTCTGTATCTTCTTGAGTTGCTTCAACTCTAGGGTGCTCATGTGAAACATCGGCGTGGTGCGCTTCGGCAATGGGGCGTATTCCCGAGTCCTCCAGAGGATTTTGCTTTTCCATCTCTCCGTATACACCGCCCAAGATAATGATATTGATAAGCCTGCTACAGGTTCTTTGAGATGATAACATGAAATAAGAGAACCTCGATATCGTAAAATGAAAGCTGGTGATCCGTACGAAATGCCCGACAGTGCGCAGCAGATGTGTCTTGTGTAACCCTCGTCGGCAATCAAACCATCGTTTATACAGAACCAACGAATCCAAAACGATTGAAACAATTAGATAAAGAACAAGACGTATAAATGAAGACGAAAGAGACTGCGCGCAAACAGAAGATACTTATCGTCGGGTTGCCGAGTCGGACCGGCGTCTAACTGACAGTATGCAGGTATGCAGCCAAGGGAAATGATCAGATTATCCGGATCCTATCTATAGGACGGAATCGAGACCGCAAACAGCTTCCTGAGCCCAGGATGCAACCTGCGCCCCTCTTCTACCGCAAAACCCTTCTAAGATTGGTTTGTCTCAGGTCTTGATAGGTAGCAGCATCGCATAGCTTCCTATAAGATTATGATCCGAGCGGGTGGTCGGGTTGGTTGTTACCACGTTTCCCCCACATGTTTTGATGAATCGAGAGGCCTTCAATCAGTGAGCTGTTGCGTGCTGATTTTACATGATATCTTTCGAAGATCTCGGCTTCCAAATTAGGTAGATATTGAACGGACTTTACTAGCGCCAACAGGATCATCACGTGCATGCACGGCCTCAAAAGTCCTTGTAGTCTTGTAGTGAGCATACAACGCTAGTCACTTTTCAGCGAAGCACGGCAACCGCAAACGCCGTGCTTCCAATATCAACTTTACAGATCATCATCACAGGCATCTATCTACCTTGCGAATAACTTCAACACCCTTCCTTCAAAATCTTTCTCCAACACCACACAATGGCCGACCGATTTCCCTCACTCGAAGACTTTGACTCCGGAGGTAAGTCTTATCCCATTGCCTCTACGGAGAAGCTTCCATCTTTAATATCTAAAAGGGGGGATCTGACACGCATCTTCAACAGCACAAACACAGGAATCTGGCACACCAGGCACAGGCGGCGATGACTTCCTAGCCCGCGAGAAAGCGCTGTTGGGCGATGACGCAGACCAATTTGCGACTGGCAATGATAATGCCGCGTTCGTAGAGGACGGAGATGATGATTTATTGGGCGGAGGTGGTGGTGAAGAAGTGACTGAATTCGAGAGCTCATTTCCTGTCATCGATACCAGAAATGATGTACGTTCCCCTTATTCCCCTCCTCTCCCTATAAACTAGATATCTAATAAATCGTTCGACCACGTAGGCAGTAGCACCAGGCGGCAGCATCACCAACACGAACCACTACCAAGCCTACAGTAGCAACGAAAGCGAAGCCGAGCCCGAAGTAATCACGCAATGGCGGGAGCGTCGGGACCTGGCTCTCGCGGCGCGCGAAGAGAAGTCGGCGGAGCGCCAGGCCGAGACTATCAAAGCGGCGCAACAGAACATCGATGACTTCTACGAGAACTATAACTCTAAGAAAGAGAAGAGCATTAATGCTACACGCAAGGATGCAGAGGAGTTTTTGGCGAAGAGGGAGGATACTAGTGCCGGTGGTACAAGCTGGGAGCGGATTGCGAAGTTGGTGGATTTGAGTGGCAAGGGTGCAAGGGGGGGCGCGATGGGACGGGCAAAGAGAAGTTTAGAGAGTTGTTGCTTAGTTTGAGGAAGGATGAGAAAGCACCTGGGGCTACTGGCTACTAGGTCGCTCTGCTTGAACTGCACTGTTGACTATTAGGAAGAATTGGTGGTGGACTTGTAAGATCTGATCGGTGTGCATTCATTGCTGGTTGTATTTGTCGATAGGCCTGCCTATTATCTGGCGGTTCTGGGCTCATGGGGCGTTGAAAATACACGGCACATATCACGACGTTCATTTAAATAATTAATAAACCTTCTGTGACTTTGTTTGATATTTTCTTAACTAACTACCTGGCTAGCAAACATCGCTCAGACCGCCAGATTCCAAATCCATGCCATGCCCCCAAGCTCATGCTCATCGAATCGTCATTTACATCATTCATTTCCCTTCAATATCCGTATTAAGTCACTCGGGATCACCATACTTATCGGAAAGTGCCGCGTCTTGTGCCTGTGCTTCAGCCGCAGCCGCCTTCTCCTGCTCCTCGAACTCCGCCAATGCCTTCTGACCTTCCTCCGTGGTGGCATCAATGATCTGCTCTTCAACAGATAACATACCGCCCTACTCCGAATTAGCAAACTCCCCACAATGTCATGAAAGAGCAAACATACCTCACTCAACTGCCCAACAACTTCTTCCGCTTCTTCCACACTCATCTTCCCCAGCACCTTATTGACCTCATCCAAACTTCCACTCTCCAACGCCCTCTGCAACCCCGGAGGAAACGCACTAAACAGCTGCCTCGCCTGAACCTGCGCCGGATCCTCACTGTTTTCTGGTGGGATTTTAATGTTAATCGTCGTTCCCGGATCCACGGCATGCAACTGAATTTGCTCTACACCTCCCGAGCCATCAGCCTCTTCCTGTGCCCTCTGCTTCTCGATCTCCTTCGCCCGAACCCTAATCCTCTGAAACGTCGAGTTGACATCATCGAAGAAGACTTTCTGAGCCTGGTGACCTGGCGTAGTGATGCGTTTGAAGAATAAACCGACTCCGTCTTTTCCTAGAGCGCGGCAGTATTGCAGCAGAAGAGCTTGGTGTACGCATTGCCGCGTGAATTCGTCCAAACCTTCGATGGCGGCGTTGAATGCCATGACGAGCAGACCGTCTGTTTCTCTCTCTGCTAGGACGGAGGGGTTCTGGGAGATAAATTGCAGTGAGCTGCGGTAGTCGCCTGCTTTGATGGATCCGAATTTCTTGCCTAAATCGGAGGCATACGGTTCCTCTTCGTCATCATCATTCTCTTCCGTATCTTTGGGCTCGTCGACGTCGGCTTCTGCGCCGGAGGAGTCGGCGCGGACTAGATTGTCTCTGAGGTCGCGGGCCTTGGGATTAAGCACTTCGACTGCTTGGACCTTTTCAGTCTTTGTGGTTTTCTTGTTGGTTTGGGGTACTGCAGTAGCTTTGGAGACGTGGGAGCTGTCAAAGCCGGTGTGTATGCTCTCGCTGGTGATCTTCTTGCCTTCCTCGATCTCTAGGCTGTTAAGCTCAGCTAACAGCTGCTTTTGCAAATCTTCAATCTTCGCTTGGTGTGCCTTGACTTCTTTGATGTATGCCGCAAAGCGATCATCTTCTTTATCCTCTTCAACCTTGGCCTTGACTTGGTCTACCAAGGCCGCCATCATCTTCGAATACTTGGGGAGCTCTTTTTCCTGGGTGTGTACCCCAGCTGGGCGGGGAGGAGGACTATCGTTGTCTGAATCACTAACAGATTCCATGATAGCTTGGAACATCAGCTCATCCGGACTGCGCTTATCTACCTCCCCCTTATGGGATTCCAGAGCTGTGACAAGCGCATTGATCCGCTTGAGCAGGCCCTCATTGATGATTCTCTCATATTTGTACGTCTCGATCTTGTTCTTCCGCTCGAAGCGCTGCTGGTGGATTTGGTTCTGCTTGGCGCGAATGAAAGACTTTTTATCGACGTTAGGGTGGACTTCGATGTCCGAGTCGTCGCTCAGTTCGAGAGCGTCCTGGAATTGTCAGCCTTGAGGTTCAGCCTGGTGGTTTGGAGGGGAAACGTGAGTTGTTGACATAGAGTGCTTTGTAATGTACATACCCATTTGCTGTAGTCCACAGGCATCTTGATTTAAGAAGCTTGTGATATGGGTAGAAGTCGAGGTAGTTATTCCAAGTTGCAGTTGTTGAAGGGAAGTCCAAAGTGTCATGAATAGAATGTTCTTTGAGGAGCCAAAATAACCCCACGTTGATGCATAAAGCAACTACCATAACTTCCTTATTCACTAAGTTATGCAAGTCACGCATTAAACACCGATGATGGAGCTGACTTGGAATTCGCCGACGCTACTCTACTTTAGAGTTTTGATTGACCCTTTGATTACTTCCCCAGAAAAATACTCTACTCTACATCTAGCTATCCGTATTTACCCAACGCGATGATGAGACTTCGACGAAGATATACTCCTGATATACCGAGGTGATATTGGCCAACTAGACACTCCTTACATAGGCAATAATGCGGCGAACTTTGGTAGGCAATGGATGGGGGTCCTCAGTCCTCGGTATAGCTTCCAGACACCTCACCAAGGCAAGCTCTACAACGACAGCTACTCGATCGCAGACAACCGGACTTTTCCATATACCCAAGAGGCACAATTCGAGCTTCAACAGCCCTCCAAATCCCTCGAAATTCCCCTTACAACCTAATACACCCCGCCTTACAAAGCTTCTTTCCCAACCTCGAACAGGCTTAACATCTCCATGGCACCCTGCAATATCACCATTACGACCTTTCAATAGCACATCCCACCTGCGGGATACGCCGAAAGATTCCATACGAGACGCGCCGAAAGAGACAGATCGCCAAGACCAGATAGAGAAAGCGCGGGCGCGGCGCGAGGAGGAGGAAGAAGACCAGCTCGATGAAGATGAAGGATTTCAGCGGAGCGAAAAGGCTTCCAAAGCCGCACAAGTGAACCTGAGTGCCCGACTTTCGAGTACCAAGGCGCAGAAGAATTCGGCGGGATTCGGGGAGATATGGAGGCTAATCAAGATCGCAAAACCAGAAGCTAAATGGCTGGGTCTAGCATTTGCGTTCTTGTTGGTATCGTCTGCTATTACGATGTCCGTTCCGTTTTCTATTGGCAAAATATTGGATCTTGCAACGAAGGATCCCTCTGAGGGCAATACGTTGTTTGGCCTCGAGATGCGTGAATTCTATATTGCTCTGGGGTGTGTTTTGACAATGGGCGCTGCCGCAAACTATGGACGTATCATTATCCTACGAATAGTGGGAGAGAGAATTGTTTCTAGGCTACGGTCTCAGCTGTACAGACGGACATATGTTCAAAATGCCGAATTCTTTGATGCAAACCGCGTTGGAGATCTCATTTCACGTCTGAGTTCCGATACTGTTATTGTGGGCAAGAGTATTACCCAGAATCTATCTGATGGATTGAGGGCACTTGTGAGTGGTGGAGCTGGATTCGCGGCTATGGCCTGGGTTAGCTTGAAGCTCACAAGTATCTTGTTGCTCATGTTCCCTCCAGTAGCCATAGGAGCATTCTTCTACGGACGGATGATTCGGAATCTGAGTAGGAAGATCCAACGAAATCTTGGAACGCTGACAAAGATTGCGGAAGAGAGACTTGGCAACGTACGAACTAGCCAAGCATTTGCTGGAGAAACCCAAGAGGTTGGGCGATACAATCATCAAATCAAGAAGATATTCGCGTTGGGAAAGAGAGAAGCGATTATCAGCGCTACATTTTTCAGTACCTCTGGATTCTTTGGAAATATGACAATTTTGGCTCTGTTATACTCTGGAGGATCTATGGTGAAGAATGGCACGATCAGTATTGGAGACCTCACTTCATTCTTGATGTATACTGCCTATGCAGGATCAAGTTTGTTCGGTGTTTCCAGCTTCTACTCTGAGCTCATGAAGGGAGTCGGAGCCGCCAGTCGATTGTTTGAACTGCAAGATCGCAAGCCAACGATTCCTGCAACGATTGGTACCAAAGTCATATCCGCACAAGGGCCAATCAAATTCTCGAACGTCCATTTTGCCTATCCTACGAGGCCGGCCGTCAAGATCTTTGATGGCCTAGACTTTGAGATTCCATCTGGGACTAACGTTGCCATCGTGGGACCTAGTGGTGGTGGGAAGTCGACCATCGGATCGATGCTTTTGAGATTCTACAGCCCAACTGAGGGTTCAATATCGATCAACGGGACAAACGTCTCAGACATGAACGCCAAGTCCCTTCGCCGAAGAATCGGCATGGTTGGACAAGAGCCAGTCTTATTCTCCGGTTCTATCGCAGACAACATCGCATACGGTAAACCCCATGCATCACGTTCAGAGATCATCGCCGCAGCACGAAAAGCAAACTGCCAATTTATCAGCGACTTCCCCGACGGCCTTGATACATCCGTCGGAGCCCGCGGCGCTCAACTCTCCGGAGGACAGAAACAACGTATTGCTATCGCGCGAGCCCTGCTTAAGAACCCCGACATCCTCATCCTTGACGAGGCTACCTCGGCTCTTGACGCCGAGTCCGAGACACTCGTCAATTCCGCTCTTGCAGCACTACTCCGTGGTCACAACACTACCATCTCTATCGCGCATCGTTTATCAACTATCAAGCGCTCAGACCGCATCATCGTCCTCTCAAATGACGGCAAAGTCGCCGAGACAGGCACATACACAGCGCTATCCCAAGACCCACACTCAGCGTTCTCAAAACTAATGGAGTGGCAAATGAGCGGCGGGGACGCGGCAGATAAGCGGGCTACGGAACCCGAGGGGCATCTCACGGAGACAGAGGAGATTGCGGATGATTTAGAGAAGATGGATGAGGGTGAATATGAGGGGTTGGACGAAGAGCGTGGCGATATTAAAACGGGCACGCTAGAGAAGGGAGATAAATGAGTGGAAAATTAAGTCAAGTGAAGTGAAAGTAGGGGAAGAGCATTGGATGGCTATGGATGCATTATAGGAACAACATCGCTTCTCTTATGTTCAATTTGTTCTTCGGCGCTTGAAATGATATATGGTTTGGGTTGGGTAACAATGGGATGAGCTGTCTATGACATGGCTTTTGTACATTACTCCGCTCGACAGAAGATAGTTTAGGCCCCATTTACCTTTCGAGGCATGCAAGAAATCGAATAATCTTGGGACTGATTTTGATTCTCGGATTCTCTCTACAACTTGAAAATGTACCTAAGAGTGACTGACTACATGTTACATTTATTCTCTTAAACTTCTTTATCGTCCTTGGTTTGGCTAGTGCCACTTTTTTGATTCTCTATTGATAAAACTAGGGGCTGAAATGAGTCGGTCAACTGCACCGATTTCGGATGGGTTTACCTTTGTTGTGTACTTTGGTATCATTATCATTTTTCTCGTGGTTCCGCAATTAGCCGTTCGCAGGTAAGCTATTGCTACCCATCTTCCAGGGTGACGGGGGTGAATTGGACATGGTGAGCGGCAATAGAGGGCCTTTAAACCTTACGGTGCTCATGAAGAATTTGTAGAGAAGATGATGTATGCTTTTATACCAAAAGAATAAGTTGAAATTGTCTATTTCCCCAAACCCCAAAATCTAATCGTCTTTTTTTTTATTTTTTAAACGAAATCAATTTCATATTCAGAACTCTAAGAAAATGTACCCAGCAAACCCAAACATAAACAGAAAACCTCTATGAAAGCATACAACTGGCAGTATAAACTTGAGTAAATGACCAAAATAAGGTATCTAAAAGTAATTCAAGTCCAAAGTTGAGTCAACTTAGGAGAAGCCTGGTTTCCTTTTCCCCTTATGGTTGCTTGGGGTTAGCAGCGCAGCTGGTTCCAACGCAGCACGTAAAGACACCGCTCTGGCATACTGCATTGGCGTTGGCCAGATCATCATGGGGGTATGTATATGCAGCCGCTTTGCAAGGTGCAAAAAATTGGGTAGGACTATACTCGGTAGTAAGCATCCAAAGTCAGTAACGTTTCGTGTATGAAGTAAGAACTGAGACGAGACTAGTCTTCATGGCAGAGTGGACTTACGTAAGGTTGAACCCGTCATTGGAACGAAGGGGATTAGCACAAGCTTTCTGTCCATCATTGTTCTGCTTCTCGTCAGTGCCACCCAAACAAAATCATAGCTTTCTACTTACGGGGCAAGTATTAAGGGAGAATAGGTCCTTGTTACATCCAGTGATAACAGTGTTGGTAGCTACACAAGCACAAGTAATAGGAACTGAGAAGCCGTTGCTATAACACATGGTAAATAAAAAGGTCCTCGGATTCGAAGATGAGGAAAGCTTACACATAGCTAACATCGATATCAGGTACTGCGACGGCGTTTCCCTGTGTATTGAAACTTGCTTCAATGAGAGAATCGTCGCCGGTAATTGCTGAGCCTCCAACACCGATAGCTACGTTTCCAGCCCAGCCTGTTGGTACAGCAAAGGCACCTGTGGCACCGTTGGCTAGGGTGCCGGCAGCCAGGTTCCCGCTTACCGGAGAAGGGGCACCTGAGTTACTTGCATGGGCGGTGGTAATTGCGGCACCGTTTCTAAATATTGACGTCAGATATATCTCTTTGTAATGAAAGCTTTTATCCAGAGTATCTTGGGGTATATAGGGGAATGGGAGAAGTCTCAACTTGCTTATTGATGACAGAAATGGTCATAAACTTCGGTGGAGCGGCAAGTGCCTCCACGTCAGCTACGGCGGCTTTCGTTGGAGCTAGGGCACCACCCATAGGAGTTGCGGTAATGACGTCCTCAGTTCCTGTTACAGAAGGCAGAGGAGCAGGTGAGGCTAACACGGTGGCGGCAAGAGCCGCAATGGAAAGAATGGATGTGGTATACATAATTCTGACTGATATGAAAAAGACGTTTCAAGGAGTGTAAACTGATGTGAAAATGAATAGGTGTTCTGTATTAGCAGCAAGATAAATGAAATTCCGAAGAAACAGTCTTCCTTTATATATTTTTGCTTCAAGTAATGGTTATACGAGCGTTCAGCTCTTTACGAGCTGCACTGAGTATCTACTACTCTGCTACCACCTTCACCATATTCCTGCAGATCAGATAGGATGAAGACAAGGGAGGATACATTATTGCTAGGCACCTACATACACCTCGTACCCCTACTTCTCTCAAATGTTGAAGGTACGCTGGATTATTTTGGCAAGATAACACAGTCAGAAAATCCTGCTGGAATGTGCCTTGCCAGCCAACACTTGATAGCATTTTACAAGCGCGGGTTGTTTATTCGACATACAGAAAGTATACGTAGGCAACCCCTTGCTTCACCGTGACATAAAGCCAAATCACCTGGACGCTCACCTTTTCTTTGAAAATCGATACGATCAAAATGATCACACACACTGAACAAGGTGCAGAGAAGAAAGGAAATGAGGAATCCTCCACACGCCTTTACGCGGCACGGAGTGCCTCGGCTCGAAAGAAATGACATTGTGTCAAAATTGCTGCAGCTGTAAAGATATAACAAAACCTGATATATAATCCATATGAAGAAAGGCTATAGCTGATATTTAGCTGCGAGGCTCAACTAGAAGCAAATTGTATGAAAAGATAGCAAAAGGGAGCAGGGAGGCGCTTGGAGCCAGTGCCGAGAGATGTGCGCTTCTTGAGGCTTATTCAAGCTTCTAGGGTGCTGTTTACCTTTGCCGCATAGGATTATGATAATGACATGATGTTGATACGGTGGCTGGCACTTGCTGCTTTTAAAGCCACGTGACTGCAGTGCCCCTTGCTGGCTATTGAATCTGCCGGCTCGTAAAAGCTCCCCATGCAAGTTTGTCATGCCAGATTTTGTTTCAAAGAATTTGGGTATTTTCCAGGTGTAGGGCGACCAGTAGAAAAAAAGGGCCAGGGATATAGGCTTCGGTATCTCGCGCTTACCAGTAAGCCACAAGGAAATTGGCTTGCATCAGATGGGATTTCGTGCTTTGAAGATCTTCGGCAGTTTGGGACTGAGTAAGCTCACGCAGGAAGAAACGGAGTATAACCTTGCCCTCGATACGGCATATTGGTATAGTAGGCTTCTGTTTGATGGATTGGTGATCGTCGGTTCTCATTTCGGGTAGTACTCGCCGCAAACCCTCTCCTGCCGAATATGGTCGGTCTGAACCGGATCGGTAATTCTTACGGATCGGGTCATGAAATCATAGGCTTAAAAAAGCTTGGGATTCAGCATATGCAAGTAATAGACATCTATTTTTGGCAAGCCAGATATCAAAGACAAAGGAACGTTGCAATAGTAATCTTACGAGCGCACCTAAGTAAACATAAAGGGAAATAGATGTCCGGTAATCTCTAATCGAGACCTCAGCCTCGTAATTCATCAGTTACGAGTACGCAAATCTAGGATCTAAACAACACTTATTTTTTAAGAAGGAAAATGTGCATTTCCCAATCCTTTTTTATTTATTGCCATTAAGTGTCTCCCCGGATCCGAAGCGGCGAATCTATTTGCCAACCCCTATTCCTTAGCGAATCACGTTTCAATGTCAAAAGGACATCAAAATCTGTCACTGAATTACACCACTTTGAAACCACGATTCCGACTTTTAGTCTAGTCTGGCTATTCCTTATTACACTCGATTACACTGGATATCATCTCTCTCCTCAAGAAACCTTCAACTGGAAACACACAGCGTCTATTTATACCATCTTTTATTAAAGATTAGTTACTGCGACTAAAGAGTACCTGTATAGGTAGACCTCGCCATGGGTCCCCATGGGTCCTGATTTAGGACCCAGACCCAAGCTATAGGGGACCGACCCACCCCATGGGTCCTCACTAATATAGGACCCGAACTATAGGTATCCGTGGGGAACTATAGGTAATATGAGTTGGTTATATCTAAATAGAACCATTGTCTCCCATAGAGCATCGAAGTATCCCGAAAAGTATACGCAGGTTATGGTTCTCTACTGTCTACTATTCTGGGCAGAAGTGTTTTGGCGAACCTGTTTCTACGCGGGGTATAACTTGAGTACCATAGACTTGTGTCTTCCCTCTTCAATAACTCAGCAACTTCAAGTCCATATCTCTTGAAACTTCTTCCCATTCGTGATCATGCCGCAAACCGAACGGCTCCAAGTAGAGTACTGTCTTTATTTATTAAAAAGACATCTCCTAGCTCACGCGTCAAAGCGCGTTGAGAGGGCCAACGACCTCGCCCAAAACAAGCAATATGCATACTAATTGAACATCCCATCCATCCCCACACTTAGGAATGTTTAGAGATACGCTGCAAGGATCTCATCATTGGATGCAAGAGAGGGGAGGAAGTGTGACCCCGGAAACGCCCCACTGCTCCGTACGCCCCATGCCAAGTATTTGAGGCTAGCAGATAGATGCATAACAGACAAGGTTAAGATACTCTTGAAACTTTCATTAGCTGAACCTTTTTGCGGATTACTTGCATGCATATGCAGCCCACACAGCCATATTCCACAATTTAAAGAAATAGGGAGGCTGGGAAGTTCTGCTAGATTGCAAGCCCTGAGTGGCATCCGGGTCTCCAGGCCGAACTTGAAACAGGAGACCGTAAGGAAATAAAAACAAATTGACCAGCAAATGGCTATGCCTTAATGTATTCGCGTCTACTATACATCTTATAAAAAGCTGACTGCAGCTATGCTCTCAAAAGCAGCTTGAAGAGGATAAGCGAGATATACCCCTGGAATAAAAGGAAATATTTTCCTTCGTCTCAACTGTTGTTTCTGGCTAGGTTAAGGCCCTTCTTTTTTAAGTTTTCTCTATGAGGTATGTTAGTATGTATCTTCAGGATGTTCGGGTTCCTTTTGAAGTGAACAACGGATCAATTATTTGAGCTTTACAGCGGGAGCAGGAGACTGGACAATAAACGCTACGTACCCTTCACACGCGTTATATGCCCTGCGATCATATACTCTCTTGAGCGAGAGTTGAGATGTTAAACATCTAGCTGATAGAAGTGTATTTCAGATGTCTCTTCAGTCTATCGATGTCGTAGTTCGCGGTACCGGCCAAACGACCCCGCGATAACAATTTCGAGCTATTGTAGCTCGCATATTCCATTCAGATAGTCCCTAAATTGCCTGAACTTACGGATTCCTTTGTATTCCTTTATATGCTCGTATAGGAGCCAGAAGCAAGAAAAAGTCAGTATGAAGGATGAACATAGTCACGTGATCTCTACCAGAGTAAGCTCTGCACGAGTAACTACGTACCTTAGGTAGAGGATAATCAGAGTTTCGTTATTACGTTAAAGAGAGAAATTTGAAGCGTGATATTTATCATCAAACAGGTCCTCACTGATATCAAGCAGAAAAATGAAGGGATATAAAGAATACTGGCTTAAGAGAGTTGCTTATCTGATTGTACGAAGTACGGAGAAGTTATAAGGAGTAGAGTTGACCCTAAATTATCTATTCCAGTAGGGATTAGTCCCCATACGAAATGCTACTAGCTCGCTTGGCCTATCAGGCCTAAGCGCTAAGCAAGAGTTTGATTAATAATTGGTTGATACCGTGGACATCGCGGATTTAATCGCTAAACAGCAAGGGGCTAACAAGGACGGCTGGGGATCTTGAGGCCGAGAGGCCGAGCTGTTAGACAATTTCTCGACGAGCTTTTAATTACTTATATATATCTCAATGATGTCCCTACTATTTCCTCGAGATCGATATCCGACTATTTATCCGGCCCAAATTTCGTGTGATTACCAAGATGGCAGAAAATACCCTACCGGCTTCTCAGAGAAGAATTGTCATTCTTGGCGGCTCTTACGGCGGCGTGTCTACTGCCCATTACCTCCTCAAACATGCTGTTCCTCACCTACCCAATAAAGACTCATATCAGGTGATACTTGTTAGTCCCTCGAAGCAAGCAATGTGTCGGCCCGCTTGTCCTCGTGCCTTGATATCAGATGAAATGTTCGCACAAGATAAACTCTTCGTCAGTATCCAGAAAGCATTTGAGCAATACCCCAAGGACAGTTTCAGCTTCATCCATGGCACAGCGACCGAGCTTGACCACAACAACCGAACAGTCTCTATCAGTCTATCGACCGGCAATTCGGAGAAGCTTGACTTCTATGCTCTTGTCATTGCTACTGGTGCATCGACCCCTTCTCCCCTGTTCAGCTTGAACCGGGACGAAAACTTCCTTCGGGAGAGCTGGACCGCGTTTCGCAAAGCACTGCCAAATGCTAAGAGCATTGTCATAGGAGGTGGAGGTCCAGCTGGTGTTGAGACAGCCGGTGAACTGGGCGAATTTCTCAATGGCCGCGCGGGTTGGTTCAGTTCCAAGTTAGAGAACCCCAAGGTCTCTATCACAGTCGTGACTGCCGCTTCGCAAATCCTACCTCTCCTGCGTCCCTCCATTGCGCATAAAGCGGAGACTCTTCTTGGCAAAGTTGGCGTGACAGTCATCAAGAATGTCCGAATCAAGAACGTGTTGCCAGATGGTGCAGGAACAGACATTGTCGCTACAAAAGCAACCGTTACACTGAAAGATGGAAAAACACTAGACGCCGACCTCTATATTCCTGCGATGGGAATGAAGCCAAACACAAGTTTCGTCAGCGAGACGCTCCTAACCTCCGACGGCCGCGTCGAAACTAATCCCACAACGTTTCGTGTTGATAAAGCTGGTCTGCGGATCTATGCCGTCGGCGATGTGGCATCCGCGGCAAGGCCAGCCGTGCATAATATTCTCGGCGCCATTCCCGTCCTCTGTACAAACATCAAGCGTGATCTGCTCTTGGACTCTGGGAAGCAGAAAAGTTCCGTGGGGGAGGATCGAGAATTCAAAGAGGATACCCGTGAGATGCAGCTGGTACCGATCGGGAAGAGTAAGGGAGTCGGTGCCGGGATGGGGTATCAGGTACCCAGCTTTTTTGTATGGTTGATCAAAGGCCGGGATTACTGGCTCTGGTCGGTAGGCAACTTGTGGAGTGGGAAGCAGTGGGCGAAAGAGTCTTGAGTCTGGTTTTTGGAAGGACTTGAAGCTGTTCGTGCGTAAAGCTCATAATTTCCCCACGATGGCAAATTGCAGCCGATAGGGTATGTTCTCAGCGGCGAGAGATAATAATACAAACCATTAATTGTACTCTTAGAAAACTTCTTCTCATGATTCTTTTTGTAATACTATTCTCGTGAGTGGAATGGAAGTCTGTGTCAGTTAAAACAGGATAGAAGAAAGATACATGTTCAATATATATAAGACCCACAGGCGTAGTCCAAAAACATAAACTGAACCATTATGGAGGTGGAAACGACGTCCAGGGGATTGTTCAGCTTGGACATGTGTCGAGGCCCACTGACGAAGGTAAAGGCCATAACTGTCGTCAATAATAGTACTCAATCCATCGAGTTTGTATTATGGATCGATAATGTCCATCCAGACGTTGTTGGACCAGCCGCTTGAATGCAGAAGTCCGCGAGCTGGAAAGGACATGCAGGTACGGAGGGTCCCCCACAGCCCTAATGATGTGCAGACTTGGCAGACTCGAGCCTCGCAGAAGCAATACCAAAGCTAAATATTTCAATTCTGGCCCAATCGGCTATACATCTTCCGGAAGGGCTGATATGATAGGCTTTGAATTGAACACAGAAGCACCCGCGCAGCTTGAGACGTTGCCTCAAGGTTTTAACGGACTTTGGCCATGTCGAAATCACAGGTATCATGCTTCGATGTCCTATAGGCGTAGATAGTTATTACTAGTAGGAAGTAAAATGAGATTTAAAAGGTCGTTAATACCGAAGTATGTTGTTGTGAAGGGAATGTCTGAACAATATCCTACTTGTAAGAGGTTTGGATTCCGCAAAAATATTTCTCCGCGCCAAGACAAAATTTCGATGCCAATTTCCATCCCAACGTCTCCTCTACTTCTTCCTTTCACACTCAACCATGACAAAATCACCAATCTAGAAGTCCTTTTGCACTAGCACTACAGACTGAATTTTCTTTCGATGGGTCGTCAAGCTCACGACAGACTATCAAATATCGTCAGCAAACCAGGCAGATCTTTTTAATCGGCAAGGCAGGCTCTTACAGTCGTCGTCTGCCCTTCCTTCTTCTGAAAAAGCATGTTTCTGTGCTGCGGGATGGATTTCCATGCCACTTCTTCCCTCATTTTCTGCATGTATCTTCAACATTTGGCGTAGTTCATCTTGTTTAGCTGGAGGTTTCGTCAATAATCGACAACTTTGATCCCATCGACAAGGTTTCTTACGCCTGAAAGATCTAACTTCACCATTGAGAAGTCTCTTTTGTTTCTTCTCCATCTCTTCAATTTCTGCTTGGGCCTCTTCCTTCACAGTCGACAAGTCCACTGCTCTATTCTCCGCGCGTTTCGTGTACATACAGCATTCGACTGTTGTCGTTCTTGGAGATTTTGGAAGGAATCGTAAAATAAGGAAATCTCCCGACGACAATTGGCGAATTGCAGTTGAATTTCCAATTCTCTCGTATTTTTGGCTGGTGTTGAACATAGTGGGCAAAAGGGAAAGCATCCTGGTTCTCATCCTTCGGTGACTGGATGTATCGGAGGAGAAGTATCCAGCTGCGAGTATTAGCGCATAATCTCCACCAGACTATATCTCACCAACCTGCAAGTTTCCAGTTCATCTGGCATTCTACTTTCCATTCCACCGCGCAACGCATATCCTTTGTTTTTAGTGTCTTGAATGGCTTCAAAGAATTTTCGAATCCAACACTCGCCACTTCGCTCCTGGTGTCGAAGTTGATGAAAACCAGCGAGTTGATGACTTCTGTCTTCACTTCCCATAGTGCATTTTTGCTCTTATCAAAACCTGGAACATTCTCAAACTCAGGCGCCTTCACCAACATTCCCTTTGTATCATAGCTCCAGCCGTGATACCTACATCCGAGAACCGTCGAACTTCCACACTCTTTCTTCGTTATTTGATAAGCACGATGGCGGCACACATTTTGAAAAGCTCGCAGCTGGTAGTCCTTTCCCTGAATGACAACGATGGAGAAACCTGCAATTTCGAATGTACGATAATCTCCTGGTTTCTGGAATCTACACGCATGCGTCACATAGAGCCATGACTATGACCAAATTGTCAGACTTTATTTTTTTCCGGAATGAATCTCCTACCTGGCTAAAAATTGCACGTTTTTCGAGCTGAAAAAGCCCATCATCTTCCCACCAATCACTCGAACAGCTTGAAAATAAGTTTGATTCATCATCAAGCGGTGGAACAAGAGTACCCCCCTGTGTTTTATCTTGTTCCTTACCCCAGGTTTTGCCAAGCCACGAGAACAATGCAGGAGGTGTTTTAAAAGTGGGGATATTGAAATGGTAGTATTGAATCAAGTACCCCACAAGTACTAAGATTCCAATCGCCACAGAGAATAAAGTAGGTTCCAGAACTACCATTTTGATGATCTCTCAGTATTTGCGCGGGAATCACTATATGGACCTTTCAATATGCAGGGCAAGCTTACTATCTATATCACGTCCCAGGTACTAGAAGTTAAGAAATGGAAGACTTTTCATCAGAGCACAACGTGCTTTTGGGTCAGAGTTTCCGCTTCGAGAATCGCACCTGCTGTTGAAGTTCCACGAGACTTGAGACGCTCATATTCATCCCACCTTCATTCTCGTACCCAAGATTAGGCATGTAACCTACTCCAGATGTGGTCAGTGTATCCACACTTTAAGCTATTACGGGGGGGCTTCCGGTTCTAGTTTCAAGTACCCCTGTCACGAATTGCTGCCGAGTTGCGTGGCAAGCTCATGAGCCGAGACTTTGTTCCCCAACAAACTTTGTGATTTGAAATGCTCTATCTACATCTCCGTCGTTGCCGTCCTTTGCGTCGCAATGCTTTCTGACACATCTTAGCATGTGTTCGAATTGGGATAAAATGACTGCATCAGGCATAGCTCGAGTAACTACACTGGAAAGGCTATCCAAATTTGAAATCCCGTGATGAGTTGTTCACGTCGCAACGTCGTACGGAAATTCGATGCAGCACTTGGCAGCTCCTTCATCTCCAGCGAGGCATACTCTTCCTTCCTTGAAACTTGGCTTTTAGATATTTTGAAACTTTGAGATACTCTCTACCAGCCATGGACTCTTTAACTCGAACACTCCCAGCTTCCTGGTTCTGTAGTTTGGCTCTTTACCAGCTAGAGAGAAGAGCAGTTTTCTTGAAAGTATGTCTGTTCAACAACTTCTCTCAGAATTACCGATTAACCCCCCGTAGTCATGGCATTTTCTTGGCCCGGTGACTCGCTTCCAGAGCCGATCTAAGAAAGTAACCTGTGAGATTGCTCAAGTCACGATTATAGTCGAGAACAGAAGTCCAGAACACGATGGAATTGACGTAGATGGAATCACTGTCTATGCCGAAGACGAGGTATAGTTTCCACTATCAGAATCTATCCAAGAATTCTAATACGTCCCAGAACATCAAGATCAAAAACCACTTGACACCCAGCGGTTTACTATTTGTCACACTTTCTGATAATACTCCAAGCTTTGAAGATTTCTTCGAGGGTCTCGAGCAATTGACGAACAAAGTTGACTTCACGAAACTTCCGCATCGGCGCAGCATCTCCTATGAAGGCAATTTTAACTGGAAAACCATGTATGTATCGTTCTATATAGATAACACTCTAACTTTTTCAGGATTGACGGGTTTCAAGAATGTCTTCACTGTCAATATAGTAGGTTATCGGGGATCCCTTTGGCTTCACATTGAGGCATGTTTTGGGGGTATGCAGTACTAACCTCTTTACCCAGCCCACCCCACCTTCTCCAAATTCTACCCGCCAACCTTCTACTCCGTAACCAACCATAAGAACTTCAGCCAGCACATGGCTGATCCATCCAAGCAATCCGATGGTCTGTTCCTTTATTTCTTTCCCATCTGCACTCTCAACGTGTACGGTGGTGGGATGTCCTCTTTCCGAACTCTTCCATCTACTAAACCTGGAGTATCAAGAATGGAATTCGAATATTATCATTCTGGTACAGACGAAGTGTTTGAGGAGTACTTCAATTTCGTCAGACAAGTTGCGATTGAGGATTTTGAGTTGTGTGAGAAAGCCCAGGAGAACCTCGAGAGGGGTGTTTATGGAGAGGGGATCTTGAATCCGGTGAAGGAGAATGGAGTTCAATTCTACCAACAAAGGGTTAAGGAGTTAGTATATAAGCAACACGCTTCTGAAAAAAGTGCGAAGGATGAGCGTATTAATGCTACGCAACTGCCCGTTGGAGTAGTTGAGGAGAGCAAAGTTATTGCGGTGCAGTAAACGTTTGGGGGCGGCCCTGAAGATGTCGCACTTTTGACTTCAAGCAAGCTGAAATACTTTGAAAGTCATAATTCGAAACATCATATGATAGTTTGCTCCTTTATGCAAAGAATTTCATTGTTATTATTGGGATCAGATAGTGCACTTTGCTGGCCTAGAAACTTGTCTAGTATTGGTAGCTTTCAGTATTTTGCTAGTTTAGTTTCTAGGTGTCCGGTTTCTATGTGTCTGAGTCTAAGTGTGGATGAGAGGGCGAAGAGGTGAAGCCTCTGTCGCTTAGTCATCTGCGCTGAGGTCATGTGATTATCCACGTGCATATATATCCCGACAGTCATGGTCATGGTTGCCTTTTTATTAATTTCAATATTCAAGCAAAGCTTTTGTACTTGTATTTTTGGTTCTCACATGAATGTCCTTACCTTCCGTCTTCTGCCCTCAAGCCTCTCTATTTTCCCCCAGGTCTCTTATTGTCGATAACAATCAATCAATCCCGCGTCTGCAGTAGGGGTACCCCTGTACACTAGCTGAACGGACATTCGCAAGGAAATCATTTTCCCCTCGAGGTCTTTGATGCGTCTTTCGACAACATATTCTCTGGATTTCGGTTTGATAATCAAAGAAGTCGGCTCCGAATTCATGAGAAATCATGAAATTCCTATTTCAATCTTGAACCGTGTAGCCAGGTCAAGAACCTTGGCACAAAGTAGGTGCGGCTGGAAATTCTTACGTTGATGATAGTTGCATCTACACGACAATTCCATATATCCAATTGATATATAGGATAGAAGAACCAGAAGAGGAGCGTTTCCACTTATTTTCACACCATTATAGCTCTTTGTTTGTGGCGCAGCCGCATGTTCTACATTTCCAAAAAATAGCATTCGGTAAGCTGAAATTGATTCCACATACTTTACCCGTGATTTGGTTTTCTTCGGCCCAATAAAACAAAACAAAACAAAAACCCTACAGCAATTGAAAATATACCGGGATAAAACAAGATATACAGCTGAAAATGCTGGTTTCGATCTTACAATGCCAACACTCAGATATTTGATCTATTTGGAATCTCTGGTGAGGCTGAGCCGTCTGGTAAATAATACGTGGATGTATATATAAAGCATGTTGCACAGAACTGCCGTTTTGCTTCCTCATTCAAAGCTCCTTTCATTTCGTCTTCCTACCCGAACTCCTAACGCCCAAGAACTTCGCCCGCCCGATCAAAAACCACCATAATGGCATCAATTCTCAATAAAATCTTCCGTCGCAAGAAGAACGTCCCCCTTGCCTGCGCCATGTCCCTCGAAAATGAACCCGAACACGTCCACACCGGAGCATGTTTCCTCGATATCCAGCCTCTTTCCATTGTTGAGCTCTTCCAGTCTCAAGGTTGCGCGTCCTGCCCCCCAACTACACCCAAAATTCTCGAGGCAACCATGAATCACAATCTTCTCCTACTCAGCTACGATGTCACTTATTTCAATAACACGGGCTGGGTTGATACATTCGCCAATGTCAAGTGGGATAATCGCCAGCGAGCATACTTGAAGAAGTGGGAACGCAGCACTGTATATACGCCAAATGTCATCGCGGACGGTGTCGCTGATGGCATTGGAGCGGGAGATAACGAAGTTCAAAATATCGTTGACAAGGCTAGAGCAATGAGAAACCAGATGCCGTGGCATATCATCGTTGACACCAATGAGACGGAACTCAGAATCGATTCAGATGGCACGGATGTTGGGATGTTTGATATTTGTCTTGTGACTTATGATCCAAAAATTGAGGTGGTCAAGGTCAAGAAGGGCGCGAACAAGGGGAAGAAGATTACGAACCGAAATTTGGTGAAGGATATCGTCAAGATTGGGGAGTGGAAAGGAGGGAACGTGACAATTGGCTTGCCCGATATGTCCCACACGGAAGGTACGGGGTTACAAACAGTTGCGATTGTGCAAGGAGCGATGGGTGGTCCTATTGTTGCGGCACAGAAGGTCTGAGAGTATTAGTTATCTCTGTGGTCATGTTATATACGGTTTCTCTGCTCTCATTGAATATTTTACTTTCCACTTGCCGTTCAGTTCGTGTATTCCTCACCAAAAAGAATAGGGGTATCATGTGACTCTTCAAATTATAGTTTACTAGAACCTTGAATTTCTAAGACTCTTTACACAATATCCGATGAATCTCGCTGTTCATCTGACATACTGTCCCGGGTTATGAGTCACATACTTAAAGAACAGTTGTATTTGGACTAGGAGTCGGCGGGGGGAAATAAGAGCCTAGAAACTAGCCTTTTCCGCTTAAAATTATATACTTCCATTATAAAACCCCAGAAAAGGTGCAAGAATTCTCCACAGAGCTTTGCAACAATCATTCAGTAAAAAAAACAGAAATGGATCTGCAAGGCCGTATTCACGTCGTTGCCCCTACGCAAGAACACACTCACACCATCATACTTCTCCACGGCCGCGACAGCAATGCTAGTGAGTTCGCCAGTGAATTCTTCGAAAGCCAAGCATCAAACGACCAAACGCTCCTCGAGATCTTCCCCACCTTCAAATGGGTATTTCCCGCCGCAAAACCCCGCATGTCAGCCCGATTCCAGGTAGAAATGTCCCAATGGTTCGATATGTGGGATGTCGAGAAGCACGTGGAGCGGCTAGAGCTGCAAAAGGAGGGGTTGGAGGAATCTCGGTCTTTTATCAACGACGTTATCCAGAAGGAGATTATATCGATTCCAGTAGATCGTATTATACTTGGCGGCATCAGTCAAGGATGTGCCACAGCTGCTGCAACGTCCCTGATAGATGGCAAACACAAACTGGGTGGGTTCATCGGGTTTTCCAGTTGGATGCCTTTCGTGGCGCACACACCAGTACCACATCATACAATTCCAGTATTTTTGGCACACTGCAAAGACGATCAGATGGTACCGGTCGAGAACGGACGGGACTTGCGCCAGGATTTGGAGAGACGCGGTTTGATTGTCACGTGGAAGGAATATGAGGATGGGGGACATTGGATTAATGAACCACAAGGTGTGGATGATGTAGTGGAATTCCTGCAAACGGTTGCAGTAGGTCATTGAACAGCCCAAGATACACATAAAACTCCATAACCATCCCACGACCCAAATTGACCCTTGGCTCGAATCGAAGATACCGGTATACTTGATCCTCGAAAGCAGAGTGGTGTTTTCACAGATTATACAACTACTCAAGATCGCCAATATACATCCTAGGGCCCATAGCAGATAACGAGTCCCTCACAAGAGTTGTGGATGGAAGACATGCTAGCCTAGCGCGGTCCAAAGCCTTCAACTCCGCGGTTGCGTGTTCGATTTCGTCAATCGTGGTTCCTAACCATCTTCACCATTAAGGTAAGATGAACTTTTCGGATATGGGGTCGGAATTGGTGTTTCTGACGCAATAATCTTATTTTATCGGCGGGAGCGAGCGGTAGATTTACGCTTGTGGTGTTTGTCCGCTTGAGAGCCCGAATCCGATTTCTTGGGGGATCTTCTGTCTTCAGGAGACATGATCCGAAGTTGAGCCTTGTGGGATGGCCGAGAGGTAGTAGAGGACCGATTATCGTTGCTAGACTTGCTCTTCTCACTACAACGGCTTCGATCGCTACCTTTTTTGTTGTTTGTACTTTTCTTGGACGGCGTCTCTTCCTCACTACCAAGCAATAGTTTCTTGCCCCCAGCTCCAATCAGTGCAGTTGCCACTGTACCAAGACCTAGCGGAAGCTTGCCTGTAATAAAATAAGCTTCTGGTGTTCTGTCAACCTGAAACTTTTGACTTACCCATTCCATTCTCAGAAGACCAACCAAGATGAGGGAGATGTTTCGAGGTATTTACGACCAAGCTTAAGGACGTTCGCTGCGAGTTGACGTTTGCTTTGATATCGAATCGCTCCCCCTTCTTGATCTCAGACTCTTTTCCTTTGCCGGCTAGTGCAGCAATGCTAGAGGGATGTAGACCGCCAATGGCAAAGCAGCTCCCTTTGCTGTCAGTAGTATCTATACTGAACGTTGGCAACGAAACGCCAAGACTGCTATGCTTCATATTGGCGGTGAGGTAGACTCGAGACATCGTGATATTAAGAAATTTAGCAGTCGTGAGGTGAGGGACAGAGAGTTTGACTTGAAGATTAAAAGGTCATTGTGGATTTATATGCTCAATAATTCGAGACTGATTCATGCATGGGTGACGGGGTCAACAGCGAGAGTCGAAACCCCCTTTGAAAAATTTCATCAAATCTAGGCAATAAGAAACTGGCGATAACATTAGTCTCGATTCCATTATCTTCAAATATCATGCCGCTGACTAGCGCGAAGTCATTTGATGCTGAAAAATGGGGCTCGATTCCTGGTATAATGTTGCGCTGGCATGGTCCCAAAAATGTGGGCCATCATTAACAACAAATACGTACCAGCACCTGGCTCACTTTGCGTTGCCTGAACTTCCAAACAAACTTTGCTGCCAGGATGAACCTTTTGTAACTTTTAGATTCAAAAATCGGGATTTGAAATTAACTTTCATGGGCGGTCTGCAGCCCCAACTGTTGCAACACGTGAGGCTATTGATTGGGATACCCCTGACTCCGAGACCCAGTAGGCATTTTGATGCCTCACTCACCGTTGATCGACAGCGCACTACAAATGCCGACATCAGAAGCTGCCAACTGACATGTGCCACGTTGTTGAGTCCCATCTTAACAGTACGGAGCGTGAGGACTCGGATTTAGAATTGGATGCCACATTTTATTGAATTCTGGTTGATTCAACTTTGGGGGCACTTTCCGACAACAGAGAAGTTTCTCAAAATCAATAAGACATAGATGGTCCTGGTTTATCTTTTAGCTTTGCTTGAATCATGGACAGAACATAGATGACGAACCTCCTTTCTGGACTTCGTCTCATCCAGGAATAACTTAAATCTGCCCGTTATTTCAGAGTATATTTTCCTTGTGTCTGGCTTCCCCTTGGTCCGATAGATCGATGAAACCAGTCGGCATTTCTGTCATCGCAAATTTGATTTTTTTGGGTTAACCGATGTTCACACGAGAAACAACGCACTTACTGGATCCCAATACACAATCTACCGACGCCTGAGAACGACCAGAACCACCTGTTCATCTCAGCGGCGTCTTTCAAATCCTCAACCATCTTCTGGGTTGCAGACCAAAGGATCTAAAAACATGTCTGGATTCTGACGGAGGTATGCGGGGATATGCTCACGACAGTGTGTGCAGTAACTTCACAACCATAATATTGCAGGCATCCGCTAACTTTCGAGCTTCTGAGGTCGACAGCAGGACGTACAGCCCCAGAGTCTCTTTCAAGTTTTTGACCTTACCCAGTCCTCGTATACAAGTCGCCACTAGGACAGAGAATACGGTAGCGGGCCAGGTACTCCTAAGGATGAGCATGACAGGATAAAGAAACAGAATGTCAACATAAAAGTCGCAGTAATCCCAATTTAAAATTGTGCATCACATTGACCGCCACCTCGAAGGACACCTGCCAGTCTTCATTCATGAGCAATTGTTTGTCATGTCGCTGAAAGATGAGTTGCAAGCGACGGATAGGACAATCGCATTTTTAGCACATGAAAATAGAGACAAAGAGCAAGGAAGCTGAAACGTGGTCAGAAAGCTAAGACTGCCACTCGAACGACAATTGGAGTAAGAAAGGAGTCGACAATGGAGAGAAGCATGACTGATATAATGCGACTTGTCGACCAGATATTCGGTGATGGATGAAGAAACTAGCAATGAAAAAGCCGTTAGTTCGGCCACCACACTTGAACTCCAAGGTAATCTTAGACTACGTACAGACTGTACAGTACAGTACTCCGTGTATATATGACAGATATATGAGCCATATTTCCAATCGGTACGATGGTGAAACTCTATAGCATCAGCTCAGGGATCCAAAAGGTCAGATCCAATCTTTTTTCATGGAAGGGAATAAGTATCTGACTCGTGCCCCAGGTCCTGGGCTTCCAAGCTGCTCTCAAATCCACCGCGCGATTCCCAAACTTCCGCGCTATGTCGTCGGCTTCCACCACACACCCAGACATCAATCGAATCACCTCGTATTGGTTCGAGGGCGATGATCTGAGCAAGAAATGATTCAATGGCGGCCCCCAAGTTGACTCCGAGATCCAAGCCAACTTCGGAGATCCCGTTGAGAAGGCTCGTGCAGAAGAACTCACGTTTTGGGCAGAACAACCACAAGGCGCTCTTGCTCTTATCGTTCTGCTCGATCAATTTCCTCGAAATATTTTCAGAGGCTCACCCCTCTCATACAGCTCCGATGCTATGGCTTTGAATGTTGCCTCGACAGCCGTCGCCAAGGGATTCGACTGGAATGTTACGAATCTCCAGCAGCCTATCTTCTACCTCCCATTTTTGCACGATGAGAATTTGGTCAGTCAAGTCGCAGCTGCTTCTCTCAACGACGGCCTACTTTCTCGCTGCGCACCCGGCTCAAGAGATGCAGAGTATGCCGAAACGTCCAGAGCTTCTTCAGGAGCCATGGTGACTGTATTTTGCGATTTAGAAGATTCCCGTCTCGCAATGAGGTGTTGGGAAGGAAATCGACGGCAGAAGAGATCGGAGTATCTCAAGGAACATTCCTCTGGCTTCTGAATCACTGGTAAGCTGTCGAAGCTGGGTCACGGCACACTTATTCCACATACACAGAGATCTTCTCCGGCCTAAATCAGCTCGTTATGTGGCGGTTTGTGTATTTTGTGGTCTCAATTTCCAGTATTTCATTGCCAATGATACCTGACGAAGTTCTCAAATGCTGATGCTAAATCGCAGTTCTCATTTTTTCCCTCTTACGTCTATCATTCCGAGCCGTAAGAATTTGTTATTGCCGTTGTCGCCCAGAGGAGTCGACCTTGATCATTGTCTACTATTGGATCTTTGAAAATATAAACACATTGGAATTCTTTACCACAATTTGCATTTCTAGGAACATGGATTGACGTAAAGACAATTTCTTTGAACGGACTGATCTAAGAGGTCAAGCCAAAAACGAACCACTTTTACTGCTGCCCTAGAGTATCTAAAGATAATACTTGTAAAGCTTGAGAGGTTTAAGCTTAAGGATCTTTCTCGGCCCGAGACCCGTAAAGTACCCACCACAGATCAAAGGTGCCAAGTAGGGTCTACTAATAATAAGACGGGAGGTTTTCAACCTGGGCGATTTGAAATGGAAGATTGCAATTTCGACCAAGTTGAATAAATAGAACTACAACTAGATTTAGTTGGGTGATTCTGACTCCTTCAGAAATGCTTGATCAACCTTACGCTATAAGTGGGTGTGTCCAAAGTTTTGGAGTGAAATCCATGGTATTGAAGAAAATACAGGTCCCAACATGATACAAAGCTATATATACCATGAGCTAACCGCATTAGGGATGAGGGATACTGTAGCATACAGCCGACGCTGAGGCACAGCAAGTCCACATTCCCCCGCTTCTACAGATCGAATGTTATGAAAGGCTAGAGATATTCTGAGAGATATGCTCCGAAATGTAAGACCGGACAAACAATGCCCCATGCCACGGTTCCGCATTCAGCAAGCTTCGACCTGGATTAGGCGCAGCGAGCAGGCGCAGCCTTGGAGCCTATTGAACCAAATGGTCTAGCGAAAAGCATCATGGCATCAGGCAGCGGCGCAGGTCAGTTGATGTAACTTAATATTTAACAAAGGGAAGCCGCAATCTCTTTTCCTACTTCTTCTTCTTCCGCTCCGCTCTGCAAACGCAAAAACATCAAGCAAAAACTACACACATATCAAGCACCTCAAACCTTCCAACTACCTAGTCAATATGAAGTTCACCGTTATTGCCTCTGCGATCGCTCTCTGCACTGCTGTCGTATCTGCCGACTCCAAGCTTGACGTGTAAGTTCCTCTTTAACTATACCAAACACCAGCTAACAATCAACCCCCAAATAGTAAATCAGTAATCTCAGATTTCTACCCCTCCAGCGCGCCCAAAGTCGCAGCCTCCGTCTCTACGGCCCTAGCATCTGCCCTTGCCAGCGTGCAATCGACCTGGACCGACAGTCCCGCGTGGACCTCAGCCAAGAACGCCATCGACTCTGCCGCGCCCTCCAGCGCGCAGTCTTCCATCGAAAAGTCGGGCTATGTGTACGCGCAGCTAACAACGCAGGCGTGGTATACTAAGAGCGTGCCTCATGCCGTGCAAACGGCTATAGCGGGGGAGATTAATGCCATTGACAGTGCGGCGAGCTCAGTCCTGAGTACGGTGACGAGCAAGGGCGATGCGCCGAGGCAGACGGGTATGGCTGTTGCGGGGGTGGCTGGTGTTGTTGGTATGCTGGCTGCTGCGCTATGAGATAGATGGTATGGGCGCGGAAGATGCTACGGAGTGGGATGGTAACGAGAACAATGATTATATTTAGGATCAATGCGTGAGTGAATGTTGCTAGACGAATTTATACCAGTTTTGGCACTGAACTGCTTGAGCACAAAGTAGCTGGAATGCCTCATTTGCTACCTCGAGTGATCGCCACCTAATACCCCCTCAATCGAGAAGTCACAATATCTACTAAAGTCCGACTTGTATGGATTCCTGTCCGCCTCCGGTCATTCGGGAAATCGAATGTTGTCTATAGCGGCCGTCAACCCAAACGGAAGCTCCGGTTCGTGGCATCTCGTTCGTGTGAGGGCGTACGGCGTTGGTAGTAAGAGGATACGAGGCAGATCATGCATGGGAGGCTCACGACGCAATGAAATGCAACCCTATATAATCCTCTCAGATAAGACTTACCTCGCCAGCTCTAATGTATTCCGGGTGTCGACAGGCAACGAAACTTCGTATTCTAGAGATAAGTAGGCATCGCTTCAGGTGTGTTCTTTCAAAGTATAGCAGCTCCTTCCAGCTGACCTGATGCAGATGGGTTGCGTTGTATGATACTGTAAAAGTGAATCTCGGAGAATGTCTGCCGAAACTCTCGTTAGATTGAGTATCGAGGCGAGCGACTTGGTAAACAGCCAAGATTGACTCATGGAACTGATGTAAAAGCGACTACAGGCGTTAGAGGGATGTTTTTATTGGGTTCAAGGCTGCTGCTGTTTAAGCGCAAGCTAACACTGTATTTAATTGGAAAGTTTTCGGGAGTCTGCATGAACGAGCCCGAGACAACAAGGAGATATTGGAACGCAGCAATGCAGAATTGAGCGCAGCAGCTGGTCAGGAGACATGTTTGATGGCTCGGCTCATTGAGCAGCCTCGCTGTCGACAGAAAAATCGGCACCCGTTATAAACAAATCTTTTTGTCCCGCTCCGCCTGGCACGTTATGCAGTGGGAGGAGCTCAATATACAGATGTGGTGATATTGCTTAGTATCCTATGTAGTGAGTACAGCAACATCATAGTTGTCCAACTCAAACTGGAATACTCCACCACTTCCCGCAGCAAGCGTAGTAACAGTCTTCCTCACCACATCACTCACCACCCCATTTTCAAGAGTATTGCTACTCAGCCCATCCGGTGCGTTCAGTACGCTCAACGTGCCTTTTACTCCTTCACTTAGTCCTTCGAAGGAGATGGAGAATGGAACGGTGGAGGTGGAATTGTAGATTGCGGCTTTGAATGTGTAGTGGCCTGGTTCAGAAACGCCTGCTACCCAATATGCGGGGCCGTAATCTGAGTCTGTGGTTACAGGGACAGTGGCGTTATAGCGGTTGTTGGAAAGAAGTTCAATGACGTGATGAGATGTGCTTTTAATCGTCTGGCTCGGGTCTGCTGTGAAAGCTATGAGATTAGGCTGAAAGATGTCAGTGGGTAAAATGTGAGAAAGGGGTGGGGGGGTGAATTTACGGTCCATTCATAAGAATTGAGATTCTGGAAACCCGGCGCGTAGCTCATGCCAATAATCGCATCTCCATTCCTCTCTGCACCGAGACTGAAGATAGCTTCACTCACACTCCCGACCCACGGATTCCACGGCAGTTTTGGAGCATCCCAGTCTACGCCCACAACTTGGTTGTAGACATTTCCTTGGACGCAGGCGTATTCGCCAATTAAAGATTTATACTCGCGTGAGGCATTGTCGAAATGACCGAATTGGGATACGAAGTAGTCGGGACGGCTGTAGGTGTGATAGTCCGTAGCAGATGGATTAGAGGTATTGCTTCCTCCTACAGCTGTATAATCACCGGTCGAGGAAATAAGGATAAGATCTGGGTAAGAAGCGGAAATAGCCTCATAGAACATGGAAAATCGGTACGCGGAATATGTCTCAGCGCCATTATCGTACAAGTCGTCTTCGTTCCCTATTTCAACATACTTCAGCTCCCAAGGTTCTGGATGTCCCAATTGGGCTCGGAGGGCGCCGTGCGTTGAGTGGGAAGGTCCGAGGATGAATTCTAGTTCGTCCAGCGCATATTGAACCCAAGGCTCGAGTTCGCTAGCGGTAAGGATGTGATCGACCTCATTACCTAAATACATGCCACTCCAGACGGCGAGAATGGGAGTGACGGAAATATCAGTGCACCACTATTAATGTTAGTTAGAGACAAAGGCGGTTGATTATGGAAGATTTTTAGAGTGCCACTCAGTTTACTTCGTCCTAGGCGTAACTATTCCGCCAAAGAGGCCAGTGCTGGGGAGTGGGGTTGCTTTGGTGCTTTCACAGTCTTGCACTCCCAGCCGAGTCTTCTATTTTTCATGTCCGGGGTGAGGGGGATAAGGAGATGAAAGCATACATTAAGGTATTCTACGAGGCCAAGACCTGTACATCAAGATCTCGGGGTTAGCATAGCTTGATATGGTACGTTTGGGGATCGGAATGTTGTTTTAAGGGTCAGAAGACATTGTTCTTGAGATATCCGAAGTAGGAAACCCTCCTCCGAGACGCTGACTTACCATCTGTATTCTGATAGCCCCATGTTCCCGGACGGCCTGGGCGCTCAGTGAGCGGTCCAATTGTCTCGTTCCAAAGCCAAGGGTGGTGGTAGGCGTCTCCTTCGCTGTGCATGGTAAGCTCTGAGTTCCTAAAAGCAGGCGCAGCTTACATGTTGTTTCCGCCAGGGATCCTATAAAAGCTTCCCCCGAGGTCTTTCAATGCTTCCATCAGATCTGGTCTGTTACCATTAGGCCGATTGTTGTAGGTTGGAGGAAACAAGCTGATGAGATTGAAGTTCAAGGACCCAGCTTTGGAATCGAATTCAAGAACAAAGGTGTTATTGCTATTTGGTGCAGCGATCCTGGGCTCTAACTCAAACTTGTGTTCTGTCCACTTCTCCGGGGTTGCAGAAGAAGGAATATCCAGACTAGCAAAGACCTCATCTGTAAGGTCCGATTGCAGTTTGACGGTGAACTTCCCTTTATATGATCCCAACGCCCAGAAGCTACCAGTATACTTTTGCGGTTTCACATCAATGCCCCACCATCCTGGATTGAGGAGACCAATTGTGCCATTTGTCGAGTTCGAGGCAACATTGATTGACGTGGGAAGAGATTTTGATAGAGGTACCGAGGTGTTCTGGAGAGTCAAAATTGCATCACCAATTGAGACCCATGGCGTAAGTGTTGACGGATACTCCAGGCTTCCCTGAAAGGCTCGGTTCTGAATCAACTCTGCGTAGATTCCACCATCTCCAGAGTGGTTGATATCCTCAAACATGAGGCCATATGTAAGGGGGGAAGAGGCATTGCCCCCAGTAGCTGAGACATTGAGATTGATGGCACTGGCAATACCAGCCAACAGTGCGAAGGAAAGTAGACAGGACATTACGGTATGGATACTTGAAAAGACTTGAAGACCTACTGCTCGAGAACCTACTGCCTTTGGATATTTATATATTTGAGCTACCCACCTCCATCAACCCCTCAATCACCAAAAACATCATTCATCATGAAAAGCCTCTTCCAGCCCTAACAAGGTAACAATTAACCCGAGAGTGCTTTCGCCACCAGGCGCGAGACTCGGTGTTGTCTTTCTTGGAGCCGAAGTTGTGGAGTAGGGGAAGGAGATGCCAGAACATGATTGAAGCGCGCATCGAGGATATATGCAGGTCGGAATTACTATAAGGCTAAGATGATGTGTCCGGAGAGACGGGGTAATTGTACTTGCGGGGTGATGATCTGACAGATTGCTGTGGCCAGTTGCAGTACAGCAGTATGAGGGGTAGAGAGAGACCCACCAACTAGAAGTAGCAATTGGATCTGGAAAGGATTGGCTGAGGTGAAGCTATTCGAGATCTGCCTGTCCTGGCCTGGGGCTGGAGGTCGCATTACACGAGAGGTGGGGTAAAGAACGAGTTTGCTGCACTGTAAATTGACATCACGAACGCGTGCGCTCTTCAAGAGCGTCGGAACCAATGAACCTCCAAAACAAATACAGAGCCACCAGCACAAATGCACAGAGAAGCAAGCGACGACTCACCACCGTTAGTCTACAAAAGAAAGAAAAGGCGAGGGATCTTTATGTTCTTCCAGGTTTGCCCTTCATCTCCTCTTCATTTCAACTTCACCTCTTGAAGGGAAGAATCCGTCGTAGAATTATCATCAAATCACCACCGATACTCAACCCGAATATACATATTCTCCTCCCAAGCCAAGTCGCCAGAGAGAGGAGAGCAGAAACATCCTCAGCCTCACATTGAAGCTTTTGATAATGGTGTTGTTGATAATGTTGTCGCGGTATCTTC
Organism: Lachnellula hyalina; assembly: GCF_007821495.1. Taxonomy (NCBI): domain Eukaryota; kingdom Fungi; phylum Ascomycota; class Leotiomycetes; order Helotiales; family Lachnaceae; genus Lachnellula; species Lachnellula hyalina. The sequence continues at coordinate 119,957 of NW_022157205.1, forward strand.
CCTTTATCACGGGACGGATCGCTGATGCTGGTGTCGCAATGCAAGCAAGCAATTTCCCCAGGGGCCAGGGCACTACTGTAGCTCCGGGCCGTTCCATACTGGAACCCCGACCCGATCCCACCCCAAATCGCATTACCCGCGCGTTCTCTCTTGCTCACTCCACCAGCTGAGCTCTCTCTTGCTTCAACCTTCAACCTCACCTTTCTGCACCACACTCTCTTTACGTTGCCTTCCTGCGTTCGAATATATCCTAGTGTTTCCACTTCTGCGCCTGCGCCTGTGAGCGAGTTTCCCTTCATCAGCTCGCCTTCGTTCATGATTGCCAAATCTTCAGCCTTGCCTTATTCTGCACCCATCCCGCGTCTAGCCTTTCAATTGCAATTGCCCAAGCCCATAATCTCCACCCTTCTTCTACACTGCAACGCTTCCAGCTTCTCTGGCGATCCTTCTCTACTTCAGGCTTTGTCTCAGTTCAGTTCTGTCTCCAGTCAATACCGGCTCAGCTGCCCTTCGTCCAGGAGAGTGAGCACCCGTAAGTTAGCCAATCAGTCCAATCAACATATATGAGAAGCTCTCCCTAAAAGCACATAGCATGCTTCTTCAAATGCCAACCTCCGAATGCTCCCAACTTGCCCTCATCCATAGCCTTTCTCCCGAAGACACACAATCGCTCGTCTCGTACGAACCGAAGAAATGGCCTCAGCTAGCGGCCCGATAGCACCATTCAGCCCCCAGAAAAATATAAAGGATGTGGAATGTGAGATTGAGCTTATCATTGGGAATCTGAACCATGAATGGGAACTTAATATACCGATGCCAAAGGAAGTGAAATCCCCGGAGAAAAGAGGCGAGAGCAGAGAGCAGAAATGTTTTAACATGATTTTTTTCCTGGCCTTCAAAAACCAAGTCATACCTCCTATCAGAGCATTTATTCTTGATGCAGACAAGCTTTATAGTAGATGGGTTATTAAGCCTAAAGCTGAGCGTGGAGTTGTCCCAGAAGTGACTCGGCACAGACCAAAGCCGATCACACCGACGGAACGCTCCAAACTACTAGAGATGCTTTCTACTCTCTTATTTGAGAAGTCCGAAGAAATCAAGTCCCAGTATGCCGCATCCCCGCTGCGATGGAGGAAGTCTACTCAAGATGAAAATGCCGAACAACCGAAATTGGACGATAGCCCAGTGCCGTTTCCAGGACTGAGACAGGAACCACCTAATAAGCGTGTGAGGGAGGGGCCAATTGAGACTGGCCCTTCGAAGAAGGTTAAGACCCCGGAAAAGACTGAAGTCCTCGCAGCCAAAACTACAAACACAATGCTTCCTCCACCGCGAGGAAGGTCTGTAGCACCGGAATCTAAAAGCTGGAGAAGCGCTGATACTTCATTTGAGTCGAATGCGGTTTCAAGTGTATTCTCAGAGTCCATGCGGTCTGTCCAGCCGAATACTCAGGAGACAGTGCCAGACCTTGAGGAGACCTTTTATCAGACACAAGAGGCCGACCGAGAGGAACCGGGAAGTGCCACCACACGCGAAGGAACTACACACGAAGGAAATCACACGAGCTCCGAATTTGGTGTTTGCAGTAGCTTTGAGGCTGCTCTCGCTCAGACCTCGGATCCTAATGGCTTCTTCCAAGGCAGTGAATTTACGGAGGCAGACGTGGAAGATGAGCTCTCTCAGGATGTGATGGACATTGCAATCGATCCTATTCATGAGCCAAGGGGAACGATCTCAAATGAGGACATCCTAAAAGAGCGTCTCGAAGATGTTTTTCGTGAGCACACATACCTGCTCTCTCTTTTATTACTTACGATTAATAGCACCCCTACCGCCTGTCTTGAATTACGTTTCCTTTGCAAAACTTTACGAGATCACGCGAGTGTTCCTATATGCCGGGGTCTCCTTGATAGATGCCGAGCTTCAAAGTCTCTCCTTGAACGATGACAATCACGACTATGAGCTTCTTTGGAAGGCCCTCAGAGGTCTACCGGTCTTGCAAGGCAAAGAATTCCCGGAAAAGAGTGAGCAGGTGGCTTGGAATGCAGCTCAAGGTAAGGAAGAGTTTCAGAAAGGACCGCGCGGCCTCGTCTTCTCAGGATCTCTTCGATTCAATGAATCAAGCCCTACTGGTCCTTTCTTCCGGTTACAATTAAAACCAATGAAACTTGATCTGAGTCATCGTTTAGGCAGACGCCTAGGACCTGACCGATTTCTGGACCTAGATATGCCCCATCTTTCGGGACGCGGTGTACCTAAGATTCTCCAAGATCTTGGCGAGCAAGGTCGAGAGCTAGTTATTAATCATTTAGTAGATGGCACTCATCGCCTCTTTGGACGTACCTGGAAACCATTTCATTGCAAGCCTAAAGACACCAAGGAACTTAAACGCGATATCCTAAAAGACTTCAATGAAGAGGCTTCTTCTGCGACAGCCCATCGCGTCTTCTTCTTTGCTGTCGATGGAGAAGGCTTTCGAATTGTCAAGCACCCACTTCGCGATCCTTCATATCCCGACTGTCATGCCAGGATAGATATTCCAGCTTTGTTGAACATGGTGCGACCAACAAGAAAAAATACCCATCAGAGCTATTTGAAGCTGTTTTCTCGTACTTCATTAGCGCTTTCAAGGAATACTGCCACGGTGGTTCTTCAGAGGTCTCAGGTCTTTGACGAACCAGATATAGTCGGCCCTAATAATGAAGATATGACAGATGGTGCTGGCCTCATGTCGTATACCCTTGCGCAGAGTGTTGCGAGAAAGCTCGGCCTTTCATATCTTCCTTGTGGTTTCCAAGGCAGACTGGGGGAGGGTAAAGGTTTTTGGACGGTAGATCAGCGTGATCGGAGCGGAAAGGATTGGATCAAGGTCTACCAATCGCAGCAGAAGTGGACACGCAGCCAGAAAAGGGGTGGTGAATCTGATGACCCAAGCCACCTTACATTCGAGGTTAACAGGCAATCAGGCCCTTTGCCGTCTGCCGCACTAAACCTCCAGCTCTTGCCTCTTCTCGTAGACCGAGCTATTGATAAGTCCCGCATGAAGAAAGCTATCGCAGAGTTACTTCGACAAGGTCTCAAGCAAGCTTTGACAGATCTCCAGGCTGGCATGGGCGATGCCCCCTCTCTTCGAGAGTGGACTGGCGAGAGTAATAATAGCATCAAGGAGAAAGTAAAAGCTGGACAAATCCCTTTCCGGGCAGGCATGCCGTCGACTATTGAAGAACGGCTCAACCTAATGTTAGACTCAGGATTTCAACCGAATTCTCTTCCTTTCATCCAAGAGATGACGCGGACGCTCTTTAAAAACAAATGCGATGAGCTTAAAGATAGGCTTAATATCACTGTGGGGAAATCGGCCTATGCCTATATGGTCCCGGATTTCTGGGGTGTCTTAGAGCCTGATGAGGTTTATATCGATTTCTCTAGCTTCGTGGATAACGTCTCTGGTTTTACAGGCGTGCGCTTAAATGGTGATGAAGTATTAGTTGCACGCTCCCCTGCGCACTTTGTGTCTGATATACAGAAAGTGAGAGTGGTGGTGAAAGAGGCACTAATGGGGCTTCAAGATATCATAGTATTCCCCACTAAAGCCTTCCCAGGGGAGCCGTCTCTTGCGCAAAAGCTTTCTGGTGGAGATTATGACGGTGACCTTGCATGGGTGTGTTGGGAGCCTAGTATCGTCGAGAATTTCCAGACTGCTAAGGTTCCTGATATGCCTGACTTGGTGAAAGAGGGCTATATCACGCAGGACTCGACAAAATACAAAGATCTAGTTAAGGGGCAAAAGGATCCCGTATCATATTTCCTCCGCAAGGCTTTTTCTTTCAATATGCAAGAAAGCATGCTAGGTATCTGCACAGCCTTTAAAGAAGCAGCTTGCTATTCCGATAAAAGCGATTTTAGCCTGAGCAGTCATGCTGCTATATATATGAGCACTCTCCTGAGCTCTCTTGTGGACCAAGCAAAGCAAGGATACTCGTTTGATGAGGCTGCGTTCAAGCGATTCAAGGCCGAGTGTATTCATATTATGCCGAGTAAGCCACTTTACAAGACGAAGCATCTAGACTCCAACGCGAAGCATATTATTGACTATTTGATGTATGTTGCTCATGAAACCGTCGAAGCAGCTCTCACCGAATTCCACCAGGGACTCTTAGAAGCTCCTCACTGGGACGATGATCTAGCAGAGGATTACAAGATAGCTAGACAGGAGGCAGCAACAAGCGATGAATGGAGGAGGGTTCTGGACCAGTTAGATGCGGATCTCAAACCTATCAGGGAGGAGTGGACTCAGCATTTTTCGCGCCGTCCCAATAAGGGTCTACTAAGTGAAGAAAGCGTGCCGACGTTCACTCCAATCCGGGATAAGTGCTTTGAGCTTTACCAAGCAATTCAACCACACGAAGACACCCCTTTAACGCAAGCGCTCTTCCCCAAGAACCATCGTCGTCATCCCGATAGCACAGAATGGGCGCTTCTTAAGGCCTCAGCGCTGTTTTCACTCTACCGCAAGGATTATAAGGCGGCCGTGGTGCCAGCATTTGTGTGGTGGATGGCCGGCAAGCAATTATGTACGATCAAAGCGAATTGCAGCAAGAATGGCGCTCCTCATGCTGTTACGCCGGCTATGATGAGGTTCTTTAAAATGAATAGGACGATTGTCAAGCTTTCAAAAGCTGCTGGCTCTTCGAATAGGGTGGATGAACGGGATATAGAGGACGATGAATGAAGGAGATTTTGATTGAAGGATGGAGGACGGAAAGATACCATGCTGTTGGAGTTACTGTCTTTTCTGGCGTTTATGAGCTTGGGGGCGTTATGCTGAGATATCCTTGCAGCGTTGACTTTCTTGCTTGGGGAGGGAGGGAGGAGATTAATGATGATTGCCTATTCTTCCAAGTCGTGTTTCTACTCACTGCCCACGTGGCTCATTCCAAATACTAGTCGGTGATTGCGCGAGCTTCATTCCAACTGCCGTTCAATTGATATCTAGTTCTAGGTAGGTAACGCTTTTACCGGAATGCTCTACTCTCTTCTCTTCGACTTCAAGTGTACGCGCAATCACAATCACAATCACGACGGGATGGGATGGATGATGGAATAAGGTTATCGTTCCTAAGTGAGGGGTCGTTTTCCTTATCCTTATCGCGGGGCGATCATTTTAGCAGGGTGACGGCGGGTGATGCGATGCGATGCGATGCGGTGCGGGCGGTTGCGGTCGGGGTTTCACGTTCTAGGGGGGAGTCCCTGCATCTAACGCGGCGGCGGGATGACG